>NC_143400.1:75306391-75462284 GCF_052110815.1 Crocodylus siamensis | reverse complement strand
AGTCAAGAAGATTTAATTTCTTCAAATAACTAGTTCTTAGAGAAACACTCACCCACTCTAGACTTTTTAAGGTACACAGGCCCAAAGCTGCAAGCTCTGTTCTATATTTGTACATGGCCTTAGTTTGCAAGAGATACCTTCTGATCACCCAGAACTCTGACTGAGAAATTGCTACAGCATGTGTGTGTGTGTATAAACATATACTTGCACACACACACTACCTATCATGCTGGGTTTGTATTTAATAAATATACTTTATTGATTTGCAGTTTTATGATGGGAAGAAGGAAGATCCTTAAATGGAAATGTTAGATGTCTTTCCTAGCTAGATGCTGCAGGGCTATTCTACACAGTATGTGAACTCCACACGTAGCCTTTATGGGTTTGGGTTCCTAAACAAAAAGGAGCCAAACAGTAAAATAAGCCAGATCACCACAGAATTATTTCCAGGCTTGGTTTCTTCCTTGTGGACTGCACAACCTATGCCCTAGATTACTTCTCCCCTAACAACCATATTATTTATATGTATGATATCTAAGTTGGGGATGCTGAGTCATTTCCTTGGGAGTCAGCAGATGCCTTCTGACACTGCCCTAGCAGGATCAACACTGACTAATATGGTGGGGTTTTTCAGCTTGTTAAAGGGAGGCCCAGTTACTTTAGCTTCATTTCTACTGTTTGGATATGTACAACAGATATGCACAACAGAAGGGTTAGAGACAGTAGCAGGTATGCAAGGCAGATGTTGGCAGTTTGGATCCCGATTCCTGCATTAGAGAGAGTTTTATTTGGATCCTCCACAAATTGCATCAGAGGTGGTCATGGCTAAAAGTATTATGGACCAGTTTCCCACCCTGAGGAACCTAAATCCAACATAGGTTCTAGCCCAACATCATCCTTCAGAATACAAGCACCATCATTTCTGTGATAAAGTGATGGGACCATGTTGTTAGCTTATATTGGCAGGATATATACTACCACTACCATGTCTCTGTTACTCAAACATTTGTCCCTCATTTTATAAGAACACAGTACTTCAAACTTTGTAATAGCTAGAACTCTCATCTGAAAGAGAAGGCAATGTTAACACTGGGATTTACTTCCCTTTATGAGCTACAGAATCAAACTTACTAAAAAACTCTATCCTCAAAAATAAAAAAAATATGGAACAGAGTTTAAAAGAGGCCCTTTCAGTTTTGCAGGTGCACTTAATTGCTTTTATGAGTCTGTTCTAAGTCATCAATATATAGTAATTCAGTAGCTCCGAGCCGAATGCTTCATTGAAAGAGCAGAATTGTGTAACTATTGGAAGCACTTTGTAATATTTGTAAAGAGGTAGAGTCTCAACCTGAGAAAAGCCGCCAGAAAAGAATGCCTCTTAGGGCACAAATCACAGCTCAATTGCAATAGGATTCAGTTGTAGTAACTCCTTTACTTTAAACTGGAGCAAGTGAAGTTCTGTAGAACTCAGATAATTCATAGCTGTGTGGTTTACACCTGCTTAATTATAGCAGGTTGCTGAATTAAAGATGAGCTAGTCAGTTGTTTGCTTCAGTTTTTACTTCAAAGAGCATCACTTCTTGATCAGCTGGAGAGCAGAGTTGAGAAGCAACACCCTTTGAAATATAAGCAGTGGAGAGATTAAAGGGTCTCCTGATTCAATTCAGATTCAGAGATTCGGCCACCGAACCAGGCCGAATCACCACTGAATTGAATCAGGGACTGAAGTTTTGCACAGCCCTACTAAAAATATAGTTTCATAGTTTCATAGTAGCTAGAGTCGGAAGGGACCTAGGTAGATCATCTAGTCCGACCCCCTGCCTTAGCAGGAAAGAGCACCGGGGTCAGATGACCCCGGCAAGGTGCTCATCTAACTTCCTTTTAAAAATCCCCAGGCTAGGAGCCTGCACCACTTCCCCTGGAAGCTGGTTCCAGGCCCTAGCCGCCCTGACTGTGAAGTAGCGCCTCCTAATATCTAATCTAAACTTACCCTCCGCCAGTTTGTGACCGTTATTCCTGGTCACTCCTGGCAGCGCACGGGGGAACAGGGACTCCCCCAATACCTGCTGATCCCCCCTGACCAGTTTGTAGCAGGCCACAAGGTCCCCCCTTAACCTTCTCTTGTGGAGGCTAAACAGGTTCAGGTCCCGTAGCCTCTCCTCATAAGGCCTGCCCTGCTGATCCCTGATCATACGAGTGGCCCTCCTCTGAACTCTTTCCATATTGTCCACGTCCCTCTTGAAGTGTGGCGCCCAGAACTGGACGCAGTACTCCAGCTGCGGCCTGACCAGTGCCGCATAGAGGGGGAGGATCACCTCCCTGGACCTGCTCGAGATGCATCTGTGGATGCATGACAGGGTACGGTTGGCCTTCTTGACTGCCTCCCCACACTGCTGGCCCATGTTCATCGTGGAGTCAATGACGACTCCAAGATCCTTTTCCGTCTCCGTGCTGGCAAGAGGGGAGTTCCCCAACCTGTAAGTGTGGTGCCGGTTCTTCCTCCCCATGTGCAACACCTTGCACTTATCAGTGTTAAACCCCATCCTATTCTCATCCGCCCACCGTTGCAACCTGTCAAGGTCAGCTTGTAGCCTATTGCACCCTTCTAGTGCACCCACATCCCCCCACATCTTAGTGTCATCAGCAAACTTGAACAGGGTGCTTTCTACCCCCTCATCCAAGTCACTGATAAAGATGTTGAACAGTGCGGGCCCGAGGACCGAGCCCTGCGGAACCCCACTGCCCACATCCTTCCAGGTCGAGAAGAACCCATCCACTACCACCCTCTGGGTGCGGCCCTCCAACCAGTTGGCGACCCATTTGACCGTGTGGGCATCGACACCACAGTCTCCCAGCTTTTTGATGAGGACAGGGTGAGAGACAGTGTCGAAAGCCTTCCGGAAGTCCAAAAAGACTACATCCACAGCAACCCCTGCGTCTAATGATTTGGTGACCTGATCGTAAAAGGCCACCAGGTTGGTCTGACAACCTGTTCATGTTTTCAGATATTTATAATAATGAAGTGTAGCTGGCAAGAAGCATTTTTCCAACTTATAAATTTCAGCTGGTATTCCATCAAGACCACATGCTTTGTTATTCTTCATTTGCTTAGCAGATTTCAAGGCCTCTTGATAAGGTGTTGAATCTGAAAGATAGCTCTTAATGTAGTGTTGTGGAATGGCTATGTTGGTATTGTTTTGACTTTAGTCTTGGTTCAGGAGCTCTTGATAGTGCTTCTTTTACCATGCATTGATGGTAGAGCTGTCTTTAAAAAGCATTACTGCATCCTTGGATCTTAGACGAATGGCTCCTTGTGTGCTTGGTCCATATAGTTTGGTTGCCCTGAAGAAACTACACATATCACAGCTATCAGCAAACTTTCAGATCTCTTTTGCTTTGTCCTCCTACCACTTATTCTTTTACTCTCAAATTTTCCTCTTGGTCTCAGCTTTAATGTGGTGATAAGTGTTTTGCTTTTGTTTGGAATTGATGTCATCCTGCCAAACTTTGAAAGCTCCCTTTTTCCTGTCAGTTACAGCTTATATTTCCCGATCATTCTGATCAAACCAATTCTGATGTTTCTTTGTGGAGAAGCCCAGAGATTTTTTGCACATTTCATTAATGTCTTTCTTGAGATGGTAATCAATGGTGTCAAGATTATCAGGGAGGTTGGAGAGTTTCTCACTAAGACACTGTTGGAGATGATTACTTTTAGCAGGGTCTTTCAAGCACTCAATTTTGAACTTCATCCTTGCTTACTTCTTTTATTTGCATTGTTCTGGGGTGATACAAATAGACATAATGGAATGTGCCAAATGAGGATCCATCTAACCATCTGTGCTGGTCATAGCATTGGTGATATGGATGTTGCGATGGTCCCATTCATGCACTATGACATAGTCATTCAGGTGCCTGTGTTTTGAGTGGAAGTGCATCCATGATGTCTTCCATTTCTTACTTTGGCAGAATAAAGAGTTCATAATAAGTAGGGACTTACCTAAATCACAGCAGAAGTGTGCTGTGTAGTGACTCCTTTAATCTTGTTCTTTTTGCTGAGCCACCCTGTCTCCTACTGCTGATTGGCCAAGGTGCTCCAGCGGCCCTGCTGCTTGCTACTGACTGGCCAGAAGGCAAAACGGACAGTTTTAAATATGCCACTGTTTTTGCCTCTTGGCTGATCAGTGGTAGGTAGCGGGCCCACTGAGGTTCCTTAGCCAATTGGCGACGGGAGGCAAAAACCATAGCATATTTAAAACCACAGTTCTGGCCAATCAGAAGCAAATGGTGGGGCCACCAGGGCCCCTCTGCCAATCAGCAGTGGGGGGAATGTGCAACAAAAAGAGCAAGATTAAGGGAACCACTGCACAGCTCACTTCCAGTTTAGGTAGGTCCCTAATAATAAGTTGATAATGGTTTTATCTGGAGCTGCATCAGGGGTAGGGGTGTATGCACTGATAGCTGTTGCATGTTTGTTAGGTAGGTGAAGATGAAGGGTTATCAAATATGAAATAAGGGATTCAGAGAATGGGTAGAATATGTTACCTCTGTTATAGGGACTATACTTGCTTATGTGACTACTTCATAACTAATGAAATAGTCATGAAAAATTCATTGGAACTCTTGAAATGGCAGACACCTCAAGAAACCTTTATTCTATATTAGACATATGGTTTACAAACAGTTAGCACAGGGAGTTGGGCTAGATGACCATGACCTTGAAATCCCAGTGAATCATAAGATTCTGTGAATAGTATTAGAAGTTTACGTCAAGCATGAAATCACTCACTTTACATCATAGATGAAATCCTGACTCCATTGAAGTCAAAGAGAGTTTTGACAGTGAGTGCCATGAGGCCATCATACCACCCTATGTTCTATCTTATTCTCATTTCCCATTACTGTACTTCCATGAAAACACACTTATTTGCTGCTTAATGGCCTTGTGACTATAGGTCAGTACATTCACTGTAGTATAAATTGTCACAAATTTGTTGACTTCAGTGGAGTGTCATGTGCTTATGCCAGTAGTGTATTTACCTCATAAATCTAAGTTCATGACATCATAGTCAATAGGTCTTAGACTCCCAAATCATTTCAGTGTGTCTGAATATTTTACCAGTCATTTATAGCAGATTTGAAGCAAAAAACAAGGGGCATATTGAAACATCTATTTTTTCTGTCAAACTCTGTTTTATTACTTCCTACTCTCTCTTGCTGCACCTCATTTATTTCTAGGTTTTGGATTTTTTACACCTATTGTATCCAATCTTATCCCTACAAGCTGACCACAGGAAATAGTATTTCTTTTGGTTATTTTAAATATACTTACCTTAATTTCATCACATGTCCCCTTGTTCTTATCTCACAGTTGTTACTGGACATGATAAAAATGAAGACTTAATTAGTTTGTACTTTACCATTCCTAATCTTTACCACATTTAAATCCTCTTTAACTAGAGGTGAAAGCTCTTAGTTTTTGCACTTCTGAAATGCATATTTTGTCAGAGACTCTAATTGTCATCAGCAGGGATTTGGGCTTTCTGTTCACCTTGGAAAATGCCGTAAAACTGGATCTTCTCTTTTAAAGGAGAAAAATGCAGGTAATGGTGGGTTTCCCCTTGCAGGCTGGCAGAATTCCAGCCTGCAAGGGGGTGGGGAGAGCAGGAAAAGGGTGGTCAGGCAGGGGGCACCATGTGCATGTGCACATATACACATTCACATGGCCTCCAGGTAGCCTGGAGAGTAGCTCCTACAGGTAAATCTGGCAGGGTGGAGGGGGATTGAGGCCCCCATAGGGAGGGAGGGGGTTGGGCAGGGCTGCAGCTGCAGCTGCAGGCAGTGCATGGGGCTTGGGGCCCTGGGCCATATGTGGCCACAGGCCCCGGCGGGGAGTGGGATAGAGCTATGGGCAGTTCATTCAGGTGGCAGGGAGAGGGCTGCACACTCCTGGGGGGAAATGTGCCCCCCAGGATTGTGCACAGGGCAGATGTGGGATGCCCCCTGTGGGCTCCCCACCCTGCTGCCCTCCACCTGAGGCCTCCATGGCCCAGCAGGCAGGACCCAGCAAAGCAGGGCACAGCAGGGCCAGGTGGGGAAGCTCAGTGCTGTTGCCATGAGCCCCACACTGCCATGGTAAGGTGCCCCCCACCTCAATAGCCGCAGGGGCACAACCCTGCACCGCTACCCCTGCTGGTGCTGGGCATGCAGGAGGCACTTCACCATGGGTGGCAGGTGGGGCTCAGGTGGGTAGGGGGTTGCGGACCTGGGTCCCTGGCCCTGTAGCCATGGCAGCAGTGCTGGAGGCTGATGGGCTGTGGGTAAGGAGTGAGGAGCGAGGAGCAACAGCAGTGGTGGTGGGGGACAACTATAAGTGAGGCATGAGGGATTTGGGGGTCTTTAATCAGAAAGTTTTTATCAGAGAATATTTCATTTTAAAATGCAGAAAACCAGGATCCCTGGTCCAGCATCCCCTCTAGGCTGCGTGGTGCGCACAGCTGTGCAGACACACCAGGCAGCACAGCGTAAGTGCACCTGCGCAGCTGTGCATGCCATGTAGCTTAGAGGGATTGCTGCCTCGATGATCACCAGTGCTATTTTGTAGAGTTTTGAAAATTCAGGAATGAAAAACTAGACAACAAAACACGCTTGAATGAGTAAAAGCAAGGTCTTAACATTCTAGTAAATAGTCTGTGGGTGCATCTACACATGACACTTACTGTTCAGTAATTTAATAACACTGCACAGTAGTATGCTGGTCAAAAACTGTGCTAATACGCTACTGCACAGTGTTATTAGGCTACTGCACAGTAAGTGTCATAAAAAAACTGTGTGGCAGGCGTGACTCTGTAATAACTGTGGTTACTGCACATTTAGTAAGTGCTTTATAAAGTAAATAGTAAACTAAATGTGTAGTAACTATCGCATATTAATGAATGTGTAGATGCCCCATGTGTCATCTAAAGAAGAACACAATGGAAAAGGCAGAATAGCTAACCTGAAAGAGCAGTGGCGATGCGTAGGTGTTGCACAGGGGTGTGCATGCACCCCCTCAGAGCACTGGTGCACACCCTGTCAGGCCACACTCCCTATTTAGTGTGGGGGGCAGGTGGGAGCACCAGTGCCCACCCTGCAAGCACCGGCCAGGGAGTGGGGCCATCAGCAAAAGTGGCCACACCATTTCCGAAAGTGGTGGCGGGACTTCTGGAAGTGGCGTGGCCACTTTTGGGTGAGTGAGATCAGCCACTGGGGCCCCTGCCCCCCAGTCAGTGAGACTGGCTTCCAGGGGACAAATCTCTTTATAGATGTGTGATAAGAGTACACATCAGTGAGAAAGAGAAGAGCAAGTAAGTCTTAGGATATAGCTGGCACCAGAGCAAATATCCATTTGGATATTTAGGATATAAATTGGCCATGAATAAATTTAGGCTGGAGGCTTGCAACGATCAGTGTAGAGGTTTTGGAACAGCCTCCCAATAGCAGTAGTGGAGACAAAAACATAATTGGTTTTAAGACAGCTCAAGAGTTATGAAAGGAATGACATGATGTGGTTACCTGCATATATGGTAAATTCTTCCCCTGGGAAAGAAAAGTCTTAATTTCTCCAAATTAGAAGGGGAATCTAACGATACTTTGTTTCCTGTCATAAAAATAGCTGACATAAGTCCATGCTAGATGTTACACTTTACAACCCAATAATGTGTTACAACCCGTAACATGATACACATGCACAGGGTTAAATCTTGTTTAGGAATCCAATCATCACATGGTGGCTAAAGCTTGATGTACATAGTTTAGGTGAACCAGATGTAGTTGAACCAGGTTCTGTGACTAGTTTTTTAATGTCTACCACGCAGATGTGATTTAGGGTCTGTCTGCATTGAGAGTTATGTAGTTTGTCCACCAGGTGTAGCTCCAGAGCCTGTAATATCTTCTCTCCATGCTTCCTTGTTGTGGGTGGGTGTGAGTGAGGTTAAATAGATAAAGCAGGTTTTGTTGCTAGAAGTACAAAGTACTCAATTATCACCTTGGTATTTACTAACTTAAAAATTTAAGTAGTGACTTGAGTGAGGAGGTTTCAGCAACTGGATCCTGGACTGTCCTACAGCTATAATGGCTCAGACATGGGTGTGAGAGGGCACTGAAACCAGGCATGCTTGGTGCAGGGCACAGACTTGGGTGTGAGATGGAGCTGGTATCTGCCCACACTGAAAGTAGCTGCTTGACATGCACAATAGTGGGATTGGCAATGCATTGTTCTAGGAGGTTTCCCTCTCATTCTCCAAGCAATCATCCTTGGGGTGGAGGTAGGGGAAGGGATTTGGTATGCTTAAAGGACAAGCTTAAGCTGGAGTGTGACATGTATTAAAACTGCTAGTTGTATGCCAGGAATCATGACAAGTTCTGCAAATTCAGATCCTCCAAATTAAGACTGTTTTGTTGCTTCCAACCCTGTGCCAACACTGAAAATTCAAGTATGCATACCGATACAATTCAAGACTGTCATGGTCTCAGCAATGGGAGCGGCAAAACTTCCATTTAACATTTATTATACTAATTAAAAAAAGTCAGACTCCATGTTAAGTGCAGTGAAGGAAGTGTTAAGGTAAGAAAAAGAAAAAGTTTTTAGTTCTGTAAACAACCACTCATAGTATGAACTCCCTTTATGTTGTAGCAAAAGACTGTTTTCTTTTTCTTTGGAGGGGTAAAATGATGTAGGTTGCTGGAAGTATTAGCACTCCTAATAAAGGAATTTTGTCTTAATATCTGTCTTGTGCAGTGTGCAGTGTGGGGAATTATTATTTTGGAAGGAAGAAAAGTATACAGACTATCTGTATATTTCTTCTCTATTGTTTTCTAGTGTGATTCAATGAATAAAGGAGAGCAGCAACATGCACCCCAGCAGTGCAAAAGACAAGGGATTTCAAAGCATTTTGTAGACACAATTAAGCCTCAAAATGAACTTCTGAGTAACACTGAGCTTTACTCAGTCCAGCAGTATTTGAGGAATGTGGTGGGTGAGGTGTGACTAACAACCAGGGTGGGAGCCAGGCACCAAGCTGCCAGGGCCTGTGGTAGCAGCATATACGTTGGGGTCCAGGAGGGCGTCTGGGGGCTGGAAGCCCGTATTGGAGCCCTGGGAGCCCCTGGCCTTGCTTGGGGCCCTTCTGTCCTCACTGGCAGCACCCCAACCTTCAGTACAACCCCCTGAGACCCTGAAGCATTTTTTCAGCTAAGCTACGGTGAGGAGGTGGCTGAGAGTCTATGGTCCTATGCATTGTGCCCTGTTAAATTTACCTTTATGATAACCCACAATAATTTTATCCTTATGATAATTAGAAATATAGGCTGCTATAGCTAAAATAAGAATGCCCGGACAGACTTTAAGATTCATAAGCAAATGGACAGAAACTGGAAGGCTGGCACATAGAAGCAGTTAGTGAGCAATCAACTTGATAATTGCTACCATAGTGAAGTCAAGTAGCCCCTTGACCATAAACAATGGTGAGATGGTCATCTCTACCCCCCTCCTCCCCACTCTCCCTACAAAGGAAAAAACAGGCTCAGAATAGCAAGCTAATTAGTTCATTCTTTACAGAGAGGAAAGTTTTAATTTACTTTACTTACATATTATTAAAGCTAAATTAAAGCTAAGCTATTAAAGCAAATTATTTAAATCTTAAATATTTAAGCTTTTAATATTCATTTATTTATTTAAGGCTAAATATTTAAGCTTTCAAAGTATTTAAATTAAAGCTGAGTAATTTAAGCTAAATGAAATTAAATAGATACATTTAACAGCGCCACCTGAAGCAGGAGAATTCAAAGTACATGAATCTACTCTGTAAAAAACATCATGGCATGTAAGCGCCATCCAGTGGCAGTACAAGGTACATAACACACATGACCAAATGAACGTATATCACCCTCGTCTACTTGGGCATGCATCTAAATCGGATGCAGTTGAATCCACATTTAAATAAAACACTTGCACATGTAGCAAGGCCTATAGTTTGATCATTAATACAACCTTAAAGTCAAAGGTACAGACTCAAGAGACTACCATGAATGTACTGCAGCCCATGGGACCATTTGATAGATTTTAATGTCTTTTTTAATTAAAGCAATCTACATTAAATTACAAAGATGCTGCCTCCATTTTTCAGAAATATCAGTGTATGCAATCCTGGTTTATCACAGAATATAACTACTACTACAACTGGTCTAGCCATTTTCACAGGAGAATTTTAGAGTAACTTAGTCGAATAATAAATAAATCAAAATGAAAACAAAAGCCAGCACATGAATCTTGTCTATAATTTATATCCTTACAAAGATGTAATATATATGGAAAAAATACAACCAAACTATGTAAGGCTTTTTTTGTGCAGCAAGCCCACATCTGGTGGCCTGGATCATGCCTGTACCCACTTATCTGAGAATTTTCTTTTCTCCTTTCATTTAATTTTGCAAACATATTACAACATTTCATCTGTCACTCCTAATACTGAAAGACCATATTAGCCTACATATTACTTGGTTCCTGTCTCATGAGAGCTTTGATAAGACTGGACAGAAATAGTTCCAAAAAGCTGCATAATAATTGTGTCTTATAAGTGAAAATGAGCAAAAGGAGAGGAACAGTTTGGCTTGAAATAATAATTATATCTATCTATCTGTCTATCCATCTATTGGTAATCACAAAGAATACACATCCAGGAATAACAGGTGGGAAAATAACATGCCCATAGATAAATTCAATCATTAAACTGGAAGAAAAATAATAATTTGTTGGCACTTAATTTATTTATAGCAGGAAAAGGTAATAATGTTCAGTGATTGATATCCACTTTTAGAGCTTTATAACCAATTACACTGTTGAAGTACTGGGAAGATTTCTATCCCAAATTTGTTTCTAGGCCCCAGTGGAATTAGATTCTGGAACAATCCTTCTATTAGAAATAGACAAGACATGTAGCTGCATTTAAGCTTGATAAACTCATGAAAAGGCTAACATTGTGTTATTACTTGTGTAAATGATACATTTTTCATTTAGGAAGGTAAAATGTTTATTAGGGTTGAGAAGGCTTATTAAAGAACAGGCACTGCAAAGAGATAGAGGGAAAAAATGGTGACGGATTACCAAGGGGCAGATTCTTGGCAGTATTTAATAGGACTTTCTACTATAAAATCAGTCCCATTTTCTCCTAAGTGCCAGTGCAGAACAATTAAGCCTTTTGAAAATTTACCTAAATACCTCCAGGTATGGTTCCAGTAACTATGGACCCCACCCAACAAAGCACTTAAATATGTGCTTAAAGTGAAGTACTTGAGCCTAAGTCTCAATTTGACTGAGGCCTACAGCACTGAATTGTTGATTTTCCTGCATATTCTCAATGCAGAATGGCAGGTCCCTTCCTGACTCCTGGCATCTCTGTCCACCTCAAGAGTCTTAGGATGCAGTTACATCAGGAATAACTATTTTCCTCAACTGATGAGACTCCAAAAGTGGAGGCTGTGAAGTAGGCAAAGAAAAGATCCTCCTTCCAGCCACTGTCTAATCCTGCTTCAAGTTGTAGTGCTGCAGAAACATTTTACAATTTTTCCCTAGCTTACAAATTTTCCAAGGAAGGACAAAATCTTAAGGAGTTTTCCCTGCAAAGGAAAGTTTTCCTGAGGAATTACAGTTTGTGCAGGCAGGTAGGCAGCATATTCCTTTCTGTTTCTCAATTTAAGATCAGTCAATCTTCTAGGTGAAGTTGACCAGTGAGTGACATGTATTCTGTACAGATTTATTCTGGCCCAACAAGTGTCTAGCAGTTTAGTTATATGTGTCAACTAGGATCAGGAATCTTAGGCCACATTTTTCACAGGGTCAAAGGACCTATGTTGAGCACAGGCGCTGAAGGGGATTTAGGTTTTGAAAATCTCAGTAGGCACCCATCTGCATTTTTAGGTACTGAAGTCCCTTTAGAGCAGGGGTGGGCAAAATGTGGCCTGCGGGCCAGCTGCGGTCTGCCAGGCCATTCTATCTGGCCTGTGGGTCCGCTAAAAAAAATTAGAAAATTAATATTTATCTGCCCCTGGCTGCCTGGCATGCGGCCCTCAATGGCTTGCCAAAACTCAGTGAGCAGCCCTCCGCCCAAAATAATTGCCCACCCCTACTTTAGAGAGATTTCCTACAAATCCCAAACCTGCAAGTATGCGCCAACATACTGAACTTCAAATGCATAACTAGTTTCATCAGAGTTAATACAGCTATTCACATGCTTCAAGTGAACATGTATAAATATTGCAGAAATGTGGTTGTCTTTAGTTCCAAGCAGTTAAAATCAGAGAACAAACAAACATTCAAACTTGATCTAATTAGAATAAACACACAGTGAAATGCATATTTCAGAAACTGTATTTGTCACCATTCTCCAAGAAAGTCCATTTCCCTTCCTCTTCCAAACAATCTAATGGACATTTCACCACAATAATAAAATAGTAGTGTCTCCCAAGCCACCTGAGAGGGTGCAGAAAGTCTTGAGAACAAGGGCTTCATGCCAGCTAATGAAATAAAGCTCTGCAGAAGGCAGATTAATTCAGGCCATGTCATTTTCACATCTGTCCTTAAAATTTACAGTAGAAATACTTCATTCAAGAAATCTCTAATCAATCCATAGGCACCACATTGCTATTATCTATAGTTCGTGCTGAAATTTGGTAACACACCTGCAAGGTTTCAAAACACATTTTGACAGTATTCATAGAATTATTTCCATATTTTAAAGTAAAACTTTTGCTAAAGAAATTTAGGCTAAGAATAAATGTATCTGCATAATGACTAGGAATTTTCCATTAGGAAACTTTTCTAACATTAAACTAATCTAAATGAGCTACACTTGTATATCGGAGAGCAGGTCTGGGTCTGAAATGTTAATTTCAATGAAGTTTGTGATCACATGGTAGAAAAACATTACTTTCTTTTTTCCTGGAAAAGTTAATACATTTTTACTTTTCGTTTAGATTTGCAAATACACCTTGAAATGCTTCTGTAAACATGTCAATAGGACAAAAAGAAACAGTGACTTTCATTAGCAGTTCTGATACTCTAATCAATACACTGTGTTTTATCAAGCTTTGTGGAAATAGTGTTGTACAATACTATTAGCACTTCAGTTTATTTCCTTTTTGAAGTGCTTGCATCTCATTCATAATTTGCACTTTATTTACCACTTATCCATAATATGGCTCACTATTTTTTTGTTTGTTCACAGAAGCTCTATTTGTTTATTACATAACCACATCAATTAATACAAAAGAGTATCTACTTGTCAATACTCTGCTTTAAAATGGTACTTTCATGGTCAGATTTGGTGTAAACTTGATAATTTGATAATTAATAATTGATAAGTAAGGATTGGTAATTGCTAATTAATAACTGATAATTACTTAATGATAATTTGTTCTCCCAGCTCAGTCAAGGGCAGGGCAGAGAAACTGCTTTAAGGCTATCCTCAAAGCCAACTTGAAAGAATGCAACATCAACATCAACTCATGGGAGGCAATTGCCCAGGACTGCCCTAATTGGAGGAAGAGTTTTATGCAAGGATCTCAGTACTCTGAAACAACACAACAATAGAAGACAGAAAACCAGGAACAGCAGAAACAGCATGTTGTGAACTCTCGGGGGTAGGTGCTGTATGGCTTAGGACCAACATCTTACCAGAGGACAAAATCAGAATAGGGATCGATGCTGTAACAGAGGGGTGGGCAAAATGTGGCCCGCAGGCCGAATGCAGCCTGCCAGGACATTCTATCTGGCCCGCAGAGACCCTAAAAAATTTGGAAAATTAATATTAATCTGCCCCTGGCTGCCTGTCATGCGGCCCTCGATGGCTTGCCAAAACTCAGTAAGTGGCCCTTTGCCCAAAATAACTGAACGCTCCTGCTATAACAGCTGCTCTCTGGTGTTATCTTTCTTGCTTGCCATGTCTTTGATCTTGTTTAAATTTGAGAGTTGGTTATGTTGGCTGATAGGTCTGGGCCTGCCTCTCAAAGACATTTTTTCATGGGGCTCTGCCTCCCATTACACCTCACACTTGCCACATCCTAAGTGTTATCCGATTACTTCTTTTGGGTTGTGACCCTTGTACATGTATGGTGGTCTTTCCTATACTGCTAGGATCCTGGTCAGGCCCTTGAATCAATTCAGTAGATGTCCATCAGCAGCTTAATTCTATTCAGTCTGCCACTCGTTCAGGGTTCATCCCGTTCTATCAATAAACTAATAGCCTTTAAAAGTAAATCAACTTAAATCAATTCCCTTAATTGCTTAACCATCTCAGAAGATGCATCAGCTGAAGTCCCTTCCTTCTTTCAGAGTTTGTCCCCCTCTAACAATTCATTAGCAGTCCCAAATGGAAATCAACTCAAGGCCAAACATTCATTTGGGGTTTATTCCACCCTATCAATTCATTTAGTAATCCCAAAACATGGAAATCAACTTAAGTCCAAGCATTTATTCAGGGTTGATCCCCTCTATCAACTTAAGTAGATTTTCCATTTGGGACAGCTAAATAAGAGATGAATTCATGCTGGCTAGCTCTACTGTCCTGCTCATGGAAGGCTTGGGCTCCCATGCTGCACACCACCTATTTTCTTAGTTACCTACCTCAGCCTGGGGATTCAATCCTTTTTCATGCAAGCTTCCTCGGTGTTCTGTTGTTGATCCTCAAGTTTGTGGGTGCCTGTTATCATGCACCCCTTCACTGCAGCTTGCTGCAGGCTAACAAGAACAGGAGAGCCCTCTGGCATCTTCCCTCCTTGGATGTTGTAGTCTCGCCCTGGCTGCCCCTCTCCAGGGCCGGAAGTACTGCTCCAGGCTCCCTCACCACCAATCCGGATGAAACACTCACTGCGAAAATGTGGCAGGGTGCTCCTGGCTCCAGCTGTGCTCCTCTCACCTGAGATAAGTTTGGGGTGACTGTGATCCCCAGGACCTCCTCCATGCCCAACACTTCTCCCTTCACGTGGACCAAGTCAGGAATCCAGAACCATCCACCCCACAAAGAAACATATCCGAGCTGCAACAGAACCTGTCAATCCCAAATTGGCCTTGTCAGCCATCCCCAGACCCACAGAAGAGATGATCATGGAAGACAATCACCTTTGACTGTGAGGGATTGCTGATAATGATGAAACTTGATAATTGATATGGCAATGAATCATAGCTCAGTTAGTTTCAAACCACTGCATTCAGTGTTTCATAGTTTGTAGTAACATTTAAGGCATTTCAGATGCTTCCTCATAATAGATATTGAAGATGCAATGATTTTTTTCTGTAGATGTGCACGAGTCACTTTTAAGCGATTGATTTTTAGTTAATTTTAAAAAGGAAGATAAGGAAACCATGCTCTAAATTCAGTACAATATGTACACTTGAAAGCAGGGTTAAAGTAGTTTTAACTGCAGACATTTTCTTAGTCTGTCAATAGAACAGAAAAAAAATCAATGCTAATTTAATATGAAACCTCAAACCAAATTTTACTTTCACTGCTCTTCATAGAGTATAAAAAGCTGTATTTACAAACAGATGTTGTAATAACAGGACTGATCTGACTGTTAAATAACAACTTTAATTTAATCTACTTTAAAAATGTGTTAGTTTAAATTCAGATTCTATAGTCTATAGTATAAGAAAGGTACATTAAAAAGTTCCTTTGAAGATGATCAACTGGGGCTGATCATTTCAAAGGCCCTGCCTATGGTACATTCTTCTGAAAGGTCTCCTTAGGAAGGAAATCCTTTTTACAATCCTATTGTGATGATCACCCTCACCGTGTCACCAATCCCGGCAGAAACAAGCGTTGAGGTTGATCTCCCAACCTAACAAACGTTGGAAGATTCGTGAGAGACTGCTACCATTTGAGTAGAGGTTCAATGTTGCTCCACTAGCTCTGGTACCCAAAGCAGATTATCTGCAGTTACCAGAGACTTCCCACTCAGGATGCTCCACAGAACAGACATAATATATCCAATGGAAAGAAATGGAGAAAGATTTGTCCCCTTTTGGTTTGTCTCTAGCCTACTCACTTTTGTCTTGGCTTGCGCTCTATTCTGTCCCACTAAGCATCCATGAATGGGCCACTATGGTCAGGTAAAGAAGTTCCACTTATTGTGCAGTAAGCATGCAGAAAGTGCTCTGCAACCATAACTGAACTGAACTGGGCACATAGAGTGCTATAAATTAATTGGCTATTTTCTGCATGAATAAATCTTGGAATAACCATGTAGTTTATGATCTTGTCTTTCATGAAGATATCTCTAATCACAAAGCAACTGACTGTCTCCTGTCTTATCTACAGTATTAATTGAAGCATGGATGTGCAGGCTCCACAGATACATACACATGAGTACATAAAAGGACATGAGAAGACCAAGGTGTGGCCTAGTTTGACCCTGGAGCAACTTGTTCCAGAGCAACAGGGGTGGATTATGTAGGCAGCATCTTGGAGTATGAGAATTCCTGCTAGTGCCTGATTTTACTCATCCATGAAACCGGTTTTATACGTTATTAGGGTTCAGAACCTGAAAAATAAAAAAGTTGATTGGGTCCACTATGATCTCCAGAATGCAAAAAAGTGCCAAGTACTATTACCAGCAAATCAATTTCAATGCATCTATTATATACTGAATTTATTATGTACTCATTGCTGTAACATTTGCGGTCATTACACACCAAATCAATAGAATCAATACTACCCACTATGAACAACAAAGCATAGTCCCCCTCCCTGCTAACTATCTTTCTCATCTGTCAAATAGAAAATCTCTCAAGGTTTAAGCCACAGTCAGCC
This sequence comes from Crocodylus siamensis, assembly GCF_052110815.1. Classification (NCBI taxonomy): domain Eukaryota; kingdom Metazoa; phylum Chordata; order Crocodylia; family Crocodylidae; genus Crocodylus; species Crocodylus siamensis. The sequence goes on along the minus strand of NC_143400.1, from coordinate 75,445,443 downwards.
AAGTTCCTGACCAGAGTTGTGCCTTGAACCAAACTGGAAAGCCATAGTAGTCAGGCTGATGGGCTGGCAGGGATTCTACTGCCACAGATTCTGCTGTTAAAGAAAAAAGGCTGCTAAATGATGGCTAGAAAATGGTTTTTAGAGGTTTTCTTTTGGGAATTGGCTTGTAGTTAAAGTAGATACTGCATTAGAGCAATAGCCCAGGGGAATGGCAAGGGTTAATTGATTTCTAAAAGTCTGTTTGTGACAAAGTTTCCTTCAAGACCCACTGGGCATGTGTAGATGAAATGGGGGCCCTAAATTGAAATGATCAGTTTTTAAAAATGCAGCTTCAATTTAGGGCCCTTTAAACCCCTGTGTCATGCACACAGCCTAACTTACCTGCCCCTCCAGTGGCGGGGAGGGGAAGGTGAGCTGCCAGTGGGCAGACCAGTCCCTGGGCTGTGGAGGGGCTGGTGCTTACTTCCATGGTAGTGGTGCCCTCCCCCCCCAAGAGGCACCTGCCTGCAGGCACCTAGCTTGGCTGGTCCCGGGGGACACTGCAGCCATGGAGGGAATCACCAGGCCTCCTCACAGCTCAGGCAGGCAGGCAGGCTCGGGGGGTGGGGTGGAAAAAAATAAAAAGATCAGGCTCTTCATTTGTTTGTTTTTTCTTGTGGAGCCTGCCTTCTTGGGCTGCTGCCAGGATACCTGAACAGGCTTCCTGCAGAGTCCCTGAGCTACTCTTGGAGGAGTTTTAGTTTGCTGCGCCCCAAGTCATTTAAAACGCATTATGCCGCTGAATTTGCTACAGTGGCTGGAACTACTGAACAATACGCCACCAATGCATGTAAACACCAACACGATTAAAGCGGTGCAAAAGCATTTAAATTGTTTTAAAGTGTTGTGCACACATGCCCATTATTTCATCTACACATGGCTACTGTGTCTGGAACCAGCAGACACCCTGTCTGCTGGTTCCAGAAACAAGCAAGCAAGAGGTGACTATAGGATACCAGATCAAAAGCTTTTTGAAATCAAGATATATGACATCAATCTCATCTCCCTCGTCCAGGTGATAGGTCACCTGGTCATAGAAGGAAATGAGATTGGTCAAACAAGACCTACCTGCAACAAACCCATGCTGGCTATCCCTTAGGATGTTAGCTGGGCCAGTCCATCAAGGATGGCCTCCTTAATAAACTTTTCTAAGATCTTTCCCAAGATAGAAGTCAGGCTAATGGGCCTGTAGTTAGCCAGATCCACTCTCCTCCCTTTTTTGAAGATTGGCACCACATTGGCCTTCTTCCAGTCTTCGGGCACTACACCAGAGCACCAGGAGTTTTCAAAGATCCGTGCCAGGGGCTGGGCTATGACGCTCGCCAGCTCCTTGAGTACCCTGGGGTGCAGATTGTCAGGGCCGGCTGACTTGAAGGTATCCAGCTTCTCAAGGTGTTCCTTCACGAGGTCAGCATTTATGGAGGGTAGGGGATCCCCATCACCCGGCTCTCCCTGTCCCATAGCAGGCATGGGTGTCCCATGGGACTGATGAAAGACTGACGCAAAGTACCTATTTAATAGGTTGGCTTTTTCCTGGGCGTCAGTCGTCAGTTGCCCCATCTGGTTTAACAGGGGTCCAACGTTGCCCTTGCTTTTCCTCCGGCTCCCCACATATCTGAAAAAGGACTTTTTGTTGTCCTTGATGCTTAAAGCTAGTTGGAGTTCAGTTGCAGCCTTGGCTTTCCTGGTTTGCTCCCTGCAGGACCGGACCAGCGCAGAATAATCCTCCTTGGAGGTGAATCCCGTCCTCCATCCTTTGTAGGCTTTCCTTTTTAGCCGCAGGAGGTCCGCTATGTCCCTGGAGAGCCAGGAGGGCTGTTGTGCCTTCTTGCTGCCTTTCCTCCATTGTGGAATAGATTTAGCTTGTGCATTGAGGATCGCTTCCTTGAGAAGCAACCACTCTTCTTGAACTCCCATCTCCCTGGGGTCATGGTCCCTAAGGGCCTGACTGACAAGCCTCTTGAGCTTGTCGAAGTTGGTTTTTCTGAAGTCAAGGACTTCTGTGTTGCTGACTGACTTGCCAGCTTTACGGTGGATGGTGAAGGTGATCAGCTCGTGGTTGCTGTCACCCAGCTTTCCATCGATCACTAGGTCGCCGATTAGGTCATCCCCCGTAGCCAGTACCAGGTCAAGCAGCGCTTTGCCTCTCCTTGGCCCATAGACTTCTTGAGTCAGGTAGAGGTCATCATCCACGCATGAGAGAAAGCTTTGCGCCCACTCAGATTTAGCTGAGTGATCTTCCCATGAGATGTCCGGGTAATTGAAATCACCCATGACAACCAAGGTCCTGGAGCAAGCGGCCTCAGTGAGTTCCTGGGCGAACTCCTGGTCAAGCTCAGGACTTTGAGTGGGAGGTCTGTAGTAGACTCCCACCGTTGTGTCCCCTGTGCCATATTCCCCACGAATTTTTACCCAGGGGGTCTCTAGCTGTCCATGCCGGTCACCAACATCAGCTTGCAGGGACATGTAGCTTTCCTTCACATAGAGAGCTACACCCCTGCCTCTTTTGTCAACACGATCCCTCCTATACAGGGTATAGCCCTCTATCCCCGTGGTCCAGTCATGGGTGGAGTCCCACCAGGTCTCCGTTATCCCAATGACATCATAATTCTTTGCACTGAGCAGGAGGACGAGCTCGTCCTGCTTGTTGCCCAGGCTCCTGGCATTAGTGTACAGGCAGGCAAGTGTGCCCTTGGGGGCTCTTGCCTTGCCCACAGATTGTGCCAGGGCTGGGGCAGGGGTGGGCTCCCTTAAGTGCCTTGGTCTGCTGGCTTTGCAAGGGTTGCTCAGCGGGCCAGCAGTGGCAGTAGTCCCCCCCATCCCCCAGCGGGCTTAGTTTAAAGCCCGGTGGAGAAGGTCAGCCAGCCTGGCTGAGAAGAGCCTCCCCCAGGGGAGAGAGGTGGAGGCCATCTCTTCCCAGCAGCTCGCTGCCTCTCTTGCCAAAGAGCGGGCTGTGGTCATGGAAGCCAAAGCCTTCCCGATGACACCAGCTCCGCAGTCTTTGGTTCACTGCGTGGATCCTCCTCTCCCTCCTCAGCCCATAGCCCGAGACTGGGAGGATCGACCAAAACACCACCTGAGCTCCCAGACCCCTAAGCGCCACTCCCAAATCCCTGTAGCGCCTCATGACCTGGCTGGAGGTGCTCCGAGCCGTGTCATTGGTGCCCACATGAATAAGGAGCATGGGATAGTGGTCTGTGGACCGGAGGAGCTGTGGGATCATCTCCGCAATGTCTCGGATGCGGGCCCCCGGGAAGCAGCAGACTTCCCTGGCTAAGGGGTCGGGGCGGCAGATTGCCCCCTCAGTGCCCTGCAGGATGGAGTCTCCCACAACAAACACCTTTCGCTTTGACTTGGGGAGAGCAGGGGCAGTAGCTGTGGTTGAGCCTGGGTTGCCTGCGGGAGCTGGCAACTGCGTGGGCTCTGCTGGGGCTGCAAGAGGTGCGAACCTGTTGCTAAGCTCCGGCGAGGGAGGGGCCTTGGTGCGGCGGGCCTTAGGGCCCTTGACTACCTTGGTCCATGCCCCTGACTAGGCAGAGCGGGAGGTCCCAGAGTCCTCCTTAGTCATGGAGGGAGACGGTGCTCTACCCTGCGGCTCCCGGGGGAGAAGGGCCTGGCAGTAGGAGTCTATCTCCTGCTCACAGCCCCTGATGGCACGCAGTCTCTGGACTGTGGCCTGGAGCTCCTCCAGCTGGCGTGCCAGAGACCCCAGTAGGGAGCAGACCCCGCAAGGGGAGGTGGCCATGCTCCCGGGCCCCAGAGCCTGAAAAAGGGACAGGCAGCCCCCGCAGCCAAGAGCCAGGGGCTCCGTCTGCGTGGAGCCCGGAACCATGGGCTCCGTCTGGGCGGCCGTCTCTGAGGTGCCCAATGGTGGGGCCGCAGAGCCCGAGGGGACCCGAGGGGTGCGGCGCGTGCCCATCCATGTCATGCCTCTGGTAGGCTGGCTACGGCTGGGGCTGACTACTCTGGGGGGGTCGCAGGCAGGGTCCCGTGCCCTCCTGCGCCCTCCCCTGCGCGAACTCCGCACTAACTCAAGTGCCTGTTTACGCAGCCTGTTCGCGTGGCTCCCTGGGGGGCTGGGCCAAGTAGGGGCCTGGGCGGGGGCTTGACCTGGCCCGGCTCCACGCAGCCGGCCTCCTCCCAGGGAGCGAGGAGTTAACCCCTTCCCACCACGAGCCTGCTTACCTCCGGCTGTGCTGGGGGTCGGCAGGGGGCTCCGCAGCTGCTGAGGGGGTGTCTGGGGGGCTTCGGGGGAGCGGGGGCGCAGTGGGCTTCACCCACGCGTCTCTCACTGCTCCGGAGCCTAACTGAGCTTTTTTCCCCTGTTTGGCGGGCCCTTTTAAACTGCACACATGCACAGTGGGCCTGCCGTCGGGGAAAGCTGGTTTCACAGGTTTGGGGGGGCCCTGCTCGGGATTTGGGGGCCCTGCCCTACAGGAGGGGGACTGGTGAGTACCCCACTCCTTCTCTTCTCACTCCCTGGGGGGCTGGGCCAAGTAGGAGCCTGGGTGGGGGCTTGACCCGGCCCGGGTCCAGGCAGCCGCCTCCTCCCGGGGAGTGAGGAGTTAACCCCTTCCCACCATGAGCCCGCTTACCTCTGGCTGTGCTGGGGGTCGGCAGGGGGCTCTGTGGCTGCTGAGGGGGTGTCTGGGGGGCTTCGGGGGAGCGGGGGCGCAGCGGGCTTCACCCGTGTGTCTCTCACTGCTCCAGAGCCTAACTCTGGAGATATATAATTGCCGCTCCGGAGCCTAACTCCATAAGATATATAATTGTTTGCATTATTCTTATCTGCTATCACTGGGTATCAATAAAATTTGCCTATTATTGAATAGAGAGGTCATGGTTGGCCTGTGGGTTTGGAACAAGGTATCTGGATCATAAATCCAGTGCCAACACTAATCAAATGTGAAAACAGCCAGGAAGCCCACACACTGGATGGCACATAGGACCAATGTATTCACATTGGGCAATTAACACAGTGAGTTTGTGTAGCAGCTGAAACTTCTGAATCTTTTTAAGCTGGCTCATTTCTTTTGTCCTTCCCCATTCTGACAGGCAAGAGATGGACTGGTCATGTGGGTGAGGCAAAGGATGGGAATTGAGAGGTTCTAGGTTCAACACTCCTTTGTCTTCCTCTGGGAGTTTAAGCAAGTCATTTAACCCTTTTTTTCCCATTTATCCATTAAATGGGGGATATAATTAATTTCTTCCATTGCTTTTTCTCCACCAGCTATTGAGAATCTAAGTTTTTTCAGGACAGGGACAGTCTCTCACTAGGTGTTTGTATGTGCCTATCACAATGGGGCCCATTTCACTTGGTTTCCAGGTGTTACTGTAACTAATAGTAGCAAACACAAAGGCTGCTAGATACTGTAGTCTCAACAAATTAAGCTTTTAACTTCAACTTCCTATCTGGTAAAATGGCCAGAAATTAAGAGACCTATAAAACTATTAAGGGAAATACAAAAAGATTGCTTCTGAGCAGTACTATTTTTCCATATTTATTTCCCTCTTTCTAGACTTTTTATACAAGTTTCTGGAGTAAGAAATGGGACAAGGTTTATCCTTTTTTATATAGGACAGAAGGGATGGGAAAGACTGGACTTTCTCAGATAATGAGCAGCAGTGGAAATGCATGGTGTCCATCAAACTGCTTTTAGAAATGAAACTCACTATATAAGTGCAAAAACTAACAGACGGGAAAATGAATAAAAATCATATTAGTGCTGGAAATTCAACTTTCTACTCTTCTTCCTGTACCAGAATTTAATAAAAAATCTGTCCAGTTTCAATGCTGTTGAAACCCACACGAGCCCCAGAACAAGCAACCTTTTGGGCCTTGTGTGGGACTGTATAGCGCAGGTGCCAAATCGAATTTTTATTAAACCCAGTTCTATGAAAAAACATCTTCTTTCCTATTAAAGGCCAAAGCAGCACTACTGAAGAGAAGGAAATGTACAGATGCTGTCTCAATGCACTATATAATATTTCAATACCTTTACACAGAATATTTTTTTAGGATTAACTTAACTGCATAAACACAGAACTGTATAATTCATGGAACAAAATAAGTTTGTCTTGTGTAGTTGTTGAATAGCATTTCCTTTCTCCTTAGCACATTTCCCATATTGTTGTAATAAGGAATTCATCTACAATACAAATATTGAATTTAGAACTGTATTTGTATACACTTTGTACAATAAACCAAATGTATAAAGTACCCACAGTGGAGTGAAATTTCATTTTTTTAAATTTATAAGCAAAGCAATAGAAATGTTTATGCTTTATTGCTCTAAACACAGCACAGGGACACAATAAGCAGTGTATGGTATGCATTTCTGCAATTATTTCCAAGTATTTCTTGGGAGGTGTTCCTCCAAATACAGTAATTATGTGACACAGAGCCTTTTACTATTATTTGTTTCATAAGAACCTCTAGAGAAGTACCCCCTTCTCTAGCAAATCAGAATGAATTCATATGTGCGTACTTACTGCTGAAAGGAATTTTTTAATTTACACAAGAGTAAAGTCAAGGCAATATTGTACTTTTATCATTTCTGTTATATTTCAGAGAACTTAAAGGCCATAAGTACCTAGAAGGGAAACCCAGGGAATAGAACTCATAGTTGCATATTAAATTGACTGCTTAAAAATCTTCAGTAGTTATTACATTTCTAATATTTTTTCTAGTAGGTAAAACTTGAATTATAAAGGTTTTATAACCACATGCTAGTGTTAACAAATGAAAGAAATGATGGGACATGAAAGGATGGAGGGCCACATTCACCAGTCTGTTAGGACTTTTTTTTGTTCTACCTGAGCAGCATAAAAAGGCTTAAAACTGGTGTGACTGATCAATTTATGATCTCCCTACCATCTGGGAATTCTTATGTGGTATAGGATCAGTGTAACAGTCCTGATACCATCCTCCCATTCTTAGGCTAAATGACTAAGGCAAGAGGGTACACCTTGAACTCTTGTGGTTTCCTGGCTGATAAAATGACCTGTTGGCTATTATCAGGTGGTTCAACTTAGAGAGGCCTCAAGGTTGCCCCTCTGATGCTGGACTCTTATCTTATAGCTTGAAAACTGTACAGAAGGTGTAAGCCCCTGTAGGCCTCTCAAGTGAATTTGGAAGCAAACAGCTAGCCACAAGAGTCTGGCCCGATTGACTGGAATAGGCTGTTTATGTAAAGCTGAAAGTATGTGGCAATGTGAATACTGATGGGGGAAGACAGTAGGAAACCACACCTAATTTAGGTTGAACTTTTCAGTAGTGACCAAAGACTATGGAAACTGCCTTGCTTTTTGGCAATCCACCTTCCAGTTTCAAACTGGAAATGATAAAACCATCACGCCAAATCACTTCTGAAAATGTGAATGTTAAAGTCTGTCCTGAAAATTCAGGTCCCTTATACTTGCTCTATTAAAAAAGGAGTCTGTGGAACACGCTTACTTTCTAATTTGCAAGTCAAAATAAAATTATTAAAATATTAATTTAGAAGAGTTTTATGCAAGATGAACATCTTGCTGGGGTCATTTGACCCCAGTATTCTTTCCTGCCATGGCAGGGGGTCGGACTAGATGATCTACTCAGGTCCCTTCCGACCCTACAAACTATGAAACTATGAAAGAAGTTCCAGTATGGTCAAATGGATTACCTCAAACCTGTATCTATAATACATATAACAACATGATACATAAAATCCCAAGATGTGCAACAAAGATATTAATAATGTTTCAATAGTAAGAGTATTGTTGAATCTTTGGTTAGCACAGACAGAAATGGAAAAGGATTAAATAAATCTGTAGGTAACTAAATTCTTTATAGTTTCCTGATTATGAGACTCTTTGGAAAGTAATGGCTATTTTGGGAGAGTTTGGTGGGCTTTACACCTGATGTAGAGTTGAAGGAACTTTTCAACCTTCAGTACAAGTCTAAAGAGCAACATTGACAAGAGGCATACAGAATTATACAGTCTGTGATACTGGGCACGCTGCATGTTTCAAGTTGAAAATTTTGATGGAACTGCATAGATTATTAGGGTAAGGCAGAAAGGTAAATCTTGGCATGTGTGCAGTGGCATAGATCCATCCCAAGCATGAAACTGGGGGGGCACCATTTGTAGGTGGCAGTGGCGAGTGGGGACTGCCCACAGATGCTGGTGGCGGTGGTGGGGGAGGAGGGGAGGTGGTAAGTAGCAAGTGGGGACTGCCCGCAGACCCTGGTGGTGGTGGCAGCAGCGACCACCCACAGATGCCAGCGGCAGCAAGGGGGGGTGGCAAGTGGTGACCATCCACAGAAGCCGGCGGTGGCCAATCTCAGGGGGTGCATCTGCCACCCCCCCATTCCCCTTTTATACATTGCCTATGATCCCAAGAAGAAACTGGGATTAAATTACAAGTATATAAAGTCTGTCATCCAAACAGAGGCTGAATCCAATACATCACTCCTGTTTTTGGTATTCTCTTAGCTCTTAATGACTAAAAAATACAGAATGTCAATGTATCGGTGTTAGACAAGGTTCTCTGGATAGATGTGATATCTTTTACTAGATCAAATAAATAGTGGGAAAAATTGTTCTTTGCAAGCTTTCAGGCACAAACACCTTTCCTCAGGTATAGGGAGAGTCTGTGTTCTCCTGTATGGAATAGAAGCCAATATGCAACATGCAGGTCTGTGGAAATGTAAATGTGTGGCAGTGACGATCAGAGGAGAAGGGAGGCAATAGGTGTGAAACAGGTAGGTGGTGGAGGAAAAGCGGGTGATAGAATGTAGGTGGTAAAATGCAGGCAGGTTACCTGGGGTTATTGGATGGCAGGCAGGTTAGAAAGTGCCAGAAATCCAATGTCTGTATGTTGACCATGATTTTTTGTATCCAATAGATTTATGAAGTAAAGTTTGCAGGCTTGTCTACAAAAGGTGTTTTGTAAATTTCCTTTGAGAACTAGACCGAAAGACTGGAGAATGAGTGGTTGTCTTGTGAAAAGTGTACACCCACAGGTAACTGGGTGATTTTGTCTTTGATATATTTTCGGTGTGCGTTCATTCTGTTATGCAGTTGTTGTTTGGTTTCTCCTCCATATTTTCCATCAGGGCATTTGGTGCATTGGATGAGATATACTACATTTCCAGAGGTGCAGGTATAACATCCAGAAATGGTGATGGCTCTGTTGTGTGGTGTAGTTATTGTGGGGGTGGTGGAGATGTGTTGACAGGTTTTACGTCTTTTGTCCCAGCATGGTCTAGATCCATTCGGTGTGCTTTGGGCCATAGGAAGTTTGCTTCTGCTGATGAGATTGGTGAGGTTTGGTGCTTGTATAAAGGCTAGATCGGGTGATTCTGGGAAGATCTCTTTAAGAGTTGTGTCTTCTTCTAGTATGGGCTGCAATTGTTTGAGGATTTTCTGTATAAGTTCCAGGGAAGGGTGGTATGTCATAACTAATGGTGTGTGATTTGTGGGAATTTTTGTTTTGTACTGCAGCAATTCTTCATGTGGTATCTGGGTGGCTGTTTCAAAAGTGCAATCTAGATCTCTGGAGGAGTGTCATTTTTGAGTGAAAGCCCTGTAGCACTGCAAATGACAAACGGTACATGTAGGCTTTCACTGAAGTATGTAGCATCAGTGGTTTTGCAAATATTGCTAATCTGAAATTGCAAATGTTATTAACAGATGAGTGTTTATCAAAATGGGAACTTGGCACTAGGCTTCTCTGTCTATATTAGGCAACATTTTCAGTGCTAGATCACTGGTCCCAGTGAAGTCAATTGGTGTTTTGCCATGAGCGTCATTGGCCAGGATTTCACTAACATGCTGGCTCCAAATATGTCAAAGTTCAGAGGCGTTCTTAACTGAGTTTGTGGTTCAGTCTGTCCTGAAGAGGAGACCTGCTCAGATTGGGATCTGACCTTTCCTGATATATAGGGTTGTAGGTTCTGATCTACCCATATTCTTCTGTTTAGCTGAAGGAAATTGAAAGGGTTTTTTTTAAAATAACAATGAGTAAGATATACTAGCTGAGGGGTTGAAAATACAAAATCTTATTAGGATGAAGGGTGTTTGCTATCAAAGCAGAACTTTCCCAGGGCACTTCTGAAACAGTGCCTGTAGGAAGATGAGTTTTCTAAATGACTTTTCTAACTTCTTTTTTGGCTCAGATTGGTAATTGGTTCATTTCCAGGTACTAGCAAGAATGTAAATATGGAATGAATCAACTTTTTCCACATTTTCTTTAGCAGCCCTTTTATGAAGACCAGATTTTCCACAGAGGAAATTAAAAAGTACATAAAACTGAGAAACCAGGGTGTTGTTGGGAACAGCATCAGCTTTCAATGTCACTTTATAACTGGCAGTGCATACTGTATTCAAATGGCATTAATATAAAGTACAAAGTTTGTTTCAATTAGTTTCATTTTTCTTTGAGAAAAGGAATTATCATAAATCCCTGAAATAACATTTGTCCAAAGAGATGTGTATCATTACTTTGGAAATCTTTTATGTCTGTTTTTAAATTACACTTCCTTGTAAAAATGACTATACATTGATTTAATAAATACATTTGATTTGTGTGTAATGCTTAAATTAAAAAAAGACGCAGCATAACTCTTATTTCCTGTACAAGATCGTCAAATAGTTTTTTCTGCAGTAAATTCAGTCAGAAGGAACTTTCTATTTTACTGTGCATATGTGTGGTTTTTCTTTGTCTGTTAGTGAAAAGAAAGAATTTTCATTAGGATTTGGTTCATATTTCTTTTTGGATGGTATTCTTTTGAATGATTTCTAAAATAATCTCCACTTCTGAGTGCATCTGTAAACATCTGAAAATTTGATATTTGATTAAAGACAATTGATTTGGACAGCTCAAAAAGCCAGAACTTCATGCAAAGTGATATCTGGATTGCCATCTAAATATAAACCACATGTAAAGCAGATGCTGTAAATCTGCATTCAGACAAATATCCATTGATAGTTTTTAGTGGCGGCATCTTTCTAAGTTACAGCACTTTTGCACATTACATGCCATGTGAAGTGCAGTCTGCTTTGTATGCCAAGACTAAGTATTATACATGTTAAAGTTCCTTCCCTTTCCATTGTGACACTAGAAGTATAACCTTTATTGTCAATGTCTCAGCTGAATTTTCTAAAGCAGATGAGTGGAAATTCATGGAAATAGCATGTGTTTCACCATTTTCCTTTATTTCTCCCTGAGGACAAGCAGCTGTCAGGTCATCCCCCATTGCAGAGCCTGAAGCCATCAAGAGCAGGGATATATTTGCCTTGTTCTGAAGGGCAGCTTTTCTGCCGACTGCAGTGATCACATAAATACCTTCAGGCCAGTGTATCTGAGTCATCAGTGAGTGACCTCACTGACAATCTGAAACCACAAAATGCAACTTATGAAGCTTAGCTAGGCAGGCCAGCTCGATCTAGGTATCGAAGTAGCAATAAACAAAGAGGAATGAATTCATTCATGTTCACGCTTACATTTTTCAGGGTAGCGTGAAACTAATTCTAGAGACTAATAGTGGTATAAAGCCCTTCTGTAGCACTTTTCATAACCCTGTTACCTCAAGTGCTTTACAATAAAATCCAGGGTACCTAACAGAATTTGCTTTTCAATGTTCCTTATCTTTAATCTGTAATAACTTGCTGGGAACAAGGGAGAGTTCAAAAAGCAAATAAACGTAGTGCTTTTTTATTTTGCAGACCTTGTGTATGGAAGTGGGGGAGGGCAATGTAGGTACCTATCAGCACTGCAAGCTTTCCCCCACCATCCCCTTCCACCATAAGCCTCAGTCAGAAAACCACACTACAGGCTGAAATGTTATATATGCATATGCATATATTTTGTAAAGCATATATTTTGTTATATATACGCATACTATATGCATATATTTTGTTATATATACATATCAAGAGGGATGTGGACAACATGGAGAGGGTCCAGAGGAGGGCCACTTGTATGATCAGGGGACAGCAGGGCAGGCCCTATGAGGAGAGGCTACGGGACCTGAACCTGTTCAGCCTCCAAAAGAGAAGGCTGAGGGGGAATCTAGTGGCCTGTTATAGACTAGTCAGGGGGGACCAGCAGGCATTGGGGGAGTCACTGTTCCCCTGAGCACCGCCAGGAGTGACCGGGAATAACGGTCACGGGCTGGCAGAGGGTAGATTTAGGCTAGATATCAAGAGGCGCTACTTCACAGTCAGGGCGGCTAGGGTCTGGAACCAGCTTCCAAGGGATGTGGTGCAGGCTCCTACCCTGGGGGTGTTTAAGAGGAGGCTGGATGAACACCTTGCCGGGGTCATTTGACCCCAGTACTCTTTCCTGCCCAGGGCAGGGGGTCGGACTAGATGATCTGCTCAGGTCCCTTCCGACCCTAGAAACTATGAAACTATGCATATATTTTGTAATGCATATTATTACATTTTATGTAATAAAATGTATCCATCCAAAAATTACATATATATTAGGCCTGTGAGAAGTGGCTAGTATTCGCTTTGGATTCAGATTCGGCCAATCTGGGGGACAGTGATTCGGTTTGGTGATTCGAATAACTGTCCTGATTTGATTCAGAGATTCAGCTGCTGATGAATCTCTGAATCAGCCAGGCCCATCGCCCCTCTCCCAGCCCAGCAATGGCAGCCCTGCCCGCCCCATCTCCTGGCACTTGTTAAAAAAAAAGCCCTCATGCTCACTGGATGCTGCCAGGCAGGGGGAGATCCCTGCTGCCCCACTGCCCCACACTGTGTGGGGGGCTCTGCATGAGCCCCCTTACCTCCCCAGTCACTCCCTCAGCCCCCCCATGGGTGCCCCGCCTGGGCCAGCTCCAGCTATTTAAGAAAGAAAACCACCCCAAAAACACCAGGACTCTCTGCTCCTGCCAATGAGGGGTGATCCCCGCTGTGCCCCATTGCCCCACACCATGTGGGGGGCTCTGCACAAGCCCCTGAGGCCGCTGCAAAAACAGTGTGAGTTCCTGTGTTTTCCTAGGCTTTTTTATTTTCTTAAAGGGCTGGAGCTGGCCCGGGCGGGGCCCTGTGGGGGGCATCAGGGGGCTTGTGCAGTGCTCCCCATGCAGTGTGGGGCAGTGGGGATTGCCCCCCGCCCAGCAGCACCCAGTGAGCACTGGGGCTTTTTTTTAAAGTACCAAGCAGGGGTGGGTGGGGCACCCATGGGGGACTGGGGGAGTGGGCAGGGGCCGGGGGGCTGGCAGGGGTCCCCCCATGGCGCCCTTCCCCGTCCCTAGTACTTACCAGTTGGAAGTCAGCTGCAGCTCCCTGCTGCAGCCACTGGAGACTGTCTGAATCATCAAAGCTCTCCAAATCTTTTCTGAAGATTTGAATTGTTTTGGACCTTTAAATTGGTCTCCTGATTTGATTTGGATTCAGAGATTCGGCCACTGAATCGGGCTGAACCTCCTCTGAATCAAATCACCTCCTGAAGCTTCGCACAGCCCTAATATATATATAAAATCTGTCCCAGTGAGGAGAATACACAAGTCATTAAGAACAACTTAAACTGAGATATTTATTTTTACTAATGTTGTAATTCACCTCAGATGGAGGGTGAGCACCAGGCCCATGGAACAGCTGAATAAAAAGAGCTTAACAGCCTTGAACATCAATTGAAGTCATGCCATGGGCTTATGTAGGGTTCTTCTACAGTCCCTTTTGCACCACACTGAATTTGAGCCTTAATAAAACTGAATTTCTCAGTTCAGACTTAGCCCCCTCTGCACTCAAATTAAGAAAAAGAATCTAAAGAAAACATGTATTGTTTATAGTTCTACTGATTTTGCAAACTTCCCAACAACCGACCTAAAGCAATGCCCGCTGAAGTCAATGGCAAATTTCATTTGACTTTAAAGAGTGTTGGATTAGATGTTATGTTTTCTCAACTGAACTGCCCTGTCAGCAATAGCATATTGATTTCCCTTCCAATTCATACGTATGAAAAAATCTATGGTTGCCCCTTCATCCTTAGAAATGGAAGCAGAGAGTATAATCAGTGTGCATCAGTCCTACCTTCACCCCCACAGAATTAATTCCTCCCTCATTGCCCATGGCACAACCAGAGAAGGAACATTTCAGGATGGGACCTGATGATGAGCTATGGTCGCTCATTTCAAAACATCTCTAAGCCTATGTCTGGTGTGGCTGAAGCATTGCAGTTTCTGTAGCCAATAGCATACAGCTAGTTTTATGTGCAAGCTATTTTTGACTACCCAGTCCCAATGACCAGATACCTCTTCATAGCTGGGTCAACTGGAGAGAAGCCATCGACACAAGTCTGAGGTGAGGCTCAAATTCTGTGGCTTTGTAGCCACAGAAAGACACTTCAACTTCTGTCACCACACCTCTCTTTTGCCCCTTTCAAGAATAGCTTGCAGCAGGAGCTCAGTCTAGGTCCACTGACAATCAAAACACAGGCCTTCCACTATGCCAGTGGCCTGCAACCTTTTTGGCCTGTGGGCCAAAATGCCTCAGTTCAGCACAGAAAAGCTACTGATGCCAAAGCCCCATGTCCACAGACTGGAACAAATGGTTCTGTGGGCTAGATCTGGCTTGCGGGCTGCAGGTTGATGACCCCTGCACTGTGCTTTTTTGGGTGTAATTCATCTGCACATGATTTTAATTTTTTTATTTTGATGTATGATATGAGTGCTGTTCATGTTCACTATGTTTTGTCTATGAAGCACCTATAAAGTAAAAGATGTTTTATAAATAAAGTATGTTATCATCATTTAGGAGTAGATTCCATAAGTGGTCCACAGGGGGAGACCACTTACTTTTCAGATGGTGCAATGGCAATAAGCACAGGAGATACCTTAAAACGGCAGCGGACATGTATTAAAAGTTGGCTAATTAAATTCTGTATACATATTACTTGTAAGCGAACTCTCAACACAAGTCCATAGATTTTCCAAATTGAGACTTTCTGCTCCAAGTTACCTTAACCTTGAAGGAAGCCTAAATCAAGATCCAGAGTTTGGGTTTTAGACCCATCTCTCAGCTGCACATACAACAAAATGTTATACTTATTTTCACTGTAACTCATTACATGCTGTAGAAACTGTAGATCTCTTAACTTACCCAATCTAGGAGAACGTTCAAGCGCAAGCAGCTGTTTCAAGATTTTTTCAGAGTTCTCAACCTTCAAAGAAAAAGAAAAATCATACCTAGTGCTTGGTAGACATTGTAAGACAGAGACACTGTAACCATAGAAAATTAGCTGATGGGGAACAATGGGTCTTGGTATCTCTCAAGGTCAGGTCCTATCATTTTACTTTCACAGTACAACTCTTACAACATCAACAGATCCTTCAAACCACCATGAAATTGAACTAGGAAACTTTGATCAAAATTATGGAGGAGCATCAGAAAAGCAGGAAGCTTGGGATCTCTGGATACTAACGTGCTTTTTGTGGAGATGACAAACTGGAAATATGGCAAGCGTGATGTGGTCAGTGCTTGGAATATAGTCTCTAAGAGAGCTGAATGTGCTCTCTCCATTGGGATTACATTTTCATTTTAAAAGCTTGTTTCTTCCCTATTCTGGTCTCTTGAATCACATGTGCATACCATCAAATCAAACAGAAAATATGAAAATGCAAGTGTTCCTACGTGCTTATAAAAACAGAATATTCACAGAAGCTGTTCTGTAAATGTAGATTAACATGAGATCTAGGAACCTTGTGTGACATTGGATAAATATTTACAAAATTATGTGCTTTCATAGATTTTTATACTGCAATCCAAGCTTATGTAAGTAGCTTATTTACATTAGCATCTAAAAATATTTGTCCTATCCTTGCCAGCATGACACATGCCTTAGGATCTTCATGTTTGAACAGTAAAGGGTTTATGAACTAGATGAGCTGCATCATTGTTAGTATGTAAGGCTCATCGCTGCATCATGCAATGCAAATTGCAGGACATACCTCTTTATCAGCCGAGCTGTATTTTAATGTTGCTGTCACATTAAATATTTGTTGCTCCAACTCAGTAAATGACAGAGTCATAAAGTGCAGAGATAGCCAGCATCTTAAGTGTTTTTGATACCTAATGTACATCCTGATATTGAAAATAAACCACATACATTTAGGACTAATTATATGCAAGCTGTGATAACAGATTTATTTTACAAGCACTGAACTGTGATCCACAGCTGTAATAACAAGCTTAGGGAAAAAATTACCAAGATGGATAACTATGGATTGTGAAAGCAAATTGAACTTTTGTTTTGAAATGGTTTGGGTTGTTTAGGTATATATAAATAGAAGGAACATGGAAACAAAAAGAAAGGATTGTAATTATAAGCCAGTTGGATGGCATTGCTAAAGACAGTGGCTCCTCTCTGTTATTACTTAACTCATCTTACTGAGCTCAGCCTGGGACCAGGATGTTATGTTACATTTCAGGCAAATTGATGTGTCTTCAAGAACAATTGTCACTTTTGTGCATCGTTTTCTCAGTCACTTCCTTTTCTTGGTAAATTAACTGACAGTCCCTTTGTTTAGTGACACAGAGTCCTTCCTTTAAATTCAATCCTGTGCAAAGGATAGTTGCAGTTTTTCTGACCTAGGAGAAGCTGCGGGAAGAAATGGTGACTCAGAGCCATGGTCCCTCCCTTCCTTCTGTCTTGCTCTTGTATAGGAGTAACTTAGAGTAAACCCTGAAAAGTCTTCCTCTTGTGCCCAGCTAGCTACACAGGCCAACACACGTGAGGGCACAGCCAAGTGTATGCCTACTCCACTCTGGCAGGCTTAGAATGCATCTACGTTTTTTACACAACTGTGTTGCCAAGAGGTCTGGTAGCCACAGCTGGAACACTAAATAAATGACACCGTTTCAAGTGCATTAGTTTGCAGAATTCCATTAGTAGCAGCAGTTGAGTAGCTGTAATGCAAGAGGTAGAGTAATAATGAGGACACATGCAACACAAGCTTGCATGTGCATTTGCTCTCCCCTTCCCTCCCTGCCCTCATCTATTTGCTTGGCTGGTTTAAGGCCACATTTAGGAGTTGCTGCTGCCCTGGCTTTAATCTGCCCTCTTGGAGAGCCATGTTCAGCCCTGGACTTTTGCTTGGGTGACTAATCTGCACTGAACCCTGTGCCACTTGATATCCTCTGCTATTGTCTAGTGAGCCAACACTTACCACAACTAATTATTGCTGTGCAGACATAGGCACAAAATAGTGAGGCAGAGAAGGAGGGAGAGAGAGAGAGAGAGAGAACACATGATTTGGAGCTCATATGCATGGCTAAAAATTACCCTACTGTGTTAGGAGCAGTCCAAAGTTACCCCTTATGAAACACTGAAAGCCAACACTTTGAAATTGCATCACTGTTTTAGGATCCTGGCATGAAGAAAGGCTCCTAGATGGCAGGAGAGTTACCAGGACTGATTATACCGATGCATTGTTTCTGGTTAGCAAGAACAGTTTTCTGATAGAAGCTGTCCCTTATACAGAGGGGATTCTTTGCTCTGCAGCATTAGGGTAAGATTAGCTGTTACAATTAAACTTTGTTAAGGGCACTTAAAACATGAAGGAACATGTGTCCATGCTCATCAACGAGTGTTAAGTGCCGTCTATATATTTTGAAGTTATGCCATTAGCTTCCTGATGACAGATCAGGAATTATATGAGGAATGCTCTGACTCATGGGTTTCTGACTGAGATGTCTCAAATGAATTCAAGGGAATCCGATGCTTGTATATTGAGATGGAATAGGGGAGGGGAGTAGGAAGTTAGTTACATTCTGAAAAAGGAGGAAGATCCCCCAAAAGGATTCCTGTATCAAGAACCTGCTCTAATTCCTGTCTAACAGCTCCATGACTAGCCACCTATAAGAGGGCAGTTCCTTTAAAGTACCCTCAAGCATAATGGATGCACAAGTACCTGCTGCTCAGGGGTAAGAAGCTCCTGTCTAGTGATGAAAAGATTGACTCTTTTCATCACTAGATAGGATGATGTCTACTGATGAAGTCCCACTATGACTTAAAAAACTAGTTTACCTCCTGCACTGTACCAGCCATACTGAAGGTATCAGCACTCCAGTTTTACTTACTGCAGCAGGGAGTTAGTAGATAGTACAACTGAAGATAGAGAGTTGTAGAGTGTGTTGGCACAAGCTCTTTCTTCTTTCTGCATGTTGATCTGCAACCCCCTAGGTAGACAAAGAATTTCTGGTTGCTTTAGACTGGAACACCAGATATGAACACAGGATCAAATCTTCTGTTGAGTTTGAGGGAAGCTCCTTTGCCTTTCTCTGTACCTAAAGTTAATTTCTGAAGCCTCTAACACATAGGTCCTGATCCTGATCACACTTAGGTTGGATAATTCAAAAGAAATTCCACTCAATTTGGTCAGGTGTCACAGGCAAAAAATTGGTGAGAGATCAAAATTAAGTCCTTAATTTTAAACCTGGAATAGCACCAGAACTAGGGGAAGAAAGGAGTGCAATCCAAACCCTCTGAGACATGTCTCCAATTCTCCAGTATCCCAAAGCCAAGGGACAGAAGACAAGAAGCGCTGCCTTATGTTGCCAGTGTGTTACATTTCCCCATAGCTAATTCTCCAAGGCCAGTTGTATATGAGGGTATGGAGGGTGAACATGGTTGCTTTCAGTCCTCTTAACTCTTGCTCCAGCAGGATCTCACTTGCTACCTCTGGCTCTCCTGACTAACTGAAACCCAGTAATACACCTCTCACTAAGGAAGCCCTGTCACTTTTCATGGCTTCTGGTCAAAATAAGTAGTTTACAGAAGGGGACAACACTAAAGACAATAATATGTAAGGCTTGCACTAATTATAACATGGCACTTAAGATGTTCTCTAGCATGATGCACCTTCCTAGTGTAGAAAACCACCTTTTGTAGTGGGCCTTGCCTTACCTCAGTGAGAATACATGAGCACATCCCAGGCAGTCATGTCTTCTTCAGCTTACCAGAGATGGATGGGTGATATTTCAGATCTGAAGCATATTTATCAAGTTGACCTGGTTCAAAACTACTTGTAGTAATATTAGGTAGACAGGAATTTAAAACAAGACAAACCATGCAAAGAGTCTTAATGAAAACTTGTGCAGAATTCCATAAAACAAAAACTCTCAGCAGTTTTGCTCCCCTACTACCACATTACACATAGCGTTAACTAGATGGCTTATGTCAGTGGTTCTCAACCTTTTTGGACTTGAGGCACCCCTCACTGGATTCAACGCACCACTCCATAACTTCTGTGAATTGAATGGCACCCAGTTTCAAAAACTAATTTATATATTACAGCGATTACCCACTTGCACAAGGGCTGGGCAATGTGAGTAAGGGAATGTTTAGGCAGGAAAAAACCTAAGCCTGGGTTTATCTACTTATCTCCTCATACCTCATCTACTTCCTCACACCTTGTGGCACCTTCAGAGGATCTGGCAGCACTCTAGGGGGACCTGGAATCATCAGCCTATGCTGGCCTCCCTGCCTGTGGACCTCCTTTCAGTGTCAAACCAGGATTATATCCTTCTTTTCCTTAACTTAAAACACATACAAAGGAATTCTTAAATTTCCCTTCTCCTAGTTTTATTGCAGGTATGGCACAATATCAGTGAAGTATACTCTTATTACCTGTCCATGTCAGGAAAAGTGTTGTTTCCAGGACAACTGTTTCTCACTTCAGACTTTTACCTGCAAAGAAAAGGAAACTGAATTTTAAAAAGGCAATTTGTTTAACTTGGAAAGCGTACCGTTTATGTGCTAGATGAATTGGAGTGAACCCGATTTGTGACCAGCAATAAAAATAAAGGGAAAGAAAAACATTCCTCTTTCCCAACTGAACTTGGACTACATTGGCTAAAAAGAAAGAGCTGCATTATTTGTATAGTTTTGCAGTGTTGACAGATGAGAAGTGGGATGGTAGGACGTTCTACAGTGGGGGAGGGGGCTTTCAGAAGGAATGAATAGCTAAGAAGCTTTAATCCAGGTTTCTCTCTACTCCCTGGAAGTATCCGCAGTGAGTAGGTGTTGGGGAAAATTTGAAAGAGGGGTAGGAAACAGGGGCATACTTGGTTTGGGGAAGAAAGAGACAATGCAATGGGTTGGGCAAAAAACTGACTCAGGAAACCTGGCATCTGTCCCTGGCTCTGGCTCTGACCTGCTATGCATTTGGTAAAGTCCCTTGGACATGCCTACACAGCAGGTGATTTTGCAAAGCAGCAATATAGACAAATACACAGTCCTGCTCCAAATCCAGGCCCTCTAAAACCAGAAGCAGTGAACTAGTTAGCACTGCTGAGGGCAAAGAGCCATTTCATCTGCTGCAGCACTACCTTGCTTCCTGTTTGGAGACTGTATGTGCAGAGCGGCACGACATGTGAGAACATGCCACTGCCTGTCACTGTTAGCTTGTGGTGCAGACATGCCTTTCCTTTCCTTGTCTATTTGGAGTATGAGCTATTCAGAACTGGGATACTCTTGTAATGCGTATTTGTAAAGGCCCTAGTATGATAGGACCTGATTGTGGTGGGAGCAGATTGCTACTGTAATATGTATAACAGCAGCAGTCACCATCACTCCTCAGTGACTTTTGTCATTTCTTTCCAAGCTAACGTGGGCTTTCTAAACCATGACTAAGGCAGGATGTAGTTGTAATTTGTACAGTCAGTCAAAACACAGAATCCTAAACTCCATGAGATTCATCATAATAGATTTATCAGTTTGAAATACTCTTTTAATCTGAAAGTTTGTCCTGTTAGGGTCCACTGGGCACCGACTTCATTTTAGTTCTCTGTCAGCAATGTCACAATTTTCACAGTTAAAAGACATACTTTTATTATGGTGGCTGATATGGCTTGAATTTCTAAGATTTTCAGACATATCAAGCATCACATTTCTTTCAGTACCAACCCCCACACTGCACTTCTGGCAAAGTCATGTCTCACATTAACACAAATCAAGGCGCTTTGTCTGAGTGTGTGGGTTGGGGAGGGAAGGACAGAAACCACTTATGGTTGCAGTTTGGGAAAGCGCACTTGCTGAGCCTGGGGTTTGCCAACAGTGCTTACCACATTAACACCACAAACTAGACACACTAGGTGCTACTTTACATTTCACAGCCTCAGAACGACTGCGACTGTGCCAGGAAATCAAGCTGAATTCAACTGAACAGCAGTGGACCTTACTACATTTGTCATTTTGTTCTTACTCAATTTCTTCCATTTGTAGGTATGTTTGTTAGGTCAGATGCTCAGGCACGGCCAGAATACACAGAGTTAGCATCACAGCTGTGGAAAAAGAAACTTAAAACTCTAATCTCAACAGCTCTAGGAATTGGGGTGCTGTGCGCTGCTTCCTCCCTACGTCATGCTGAACTGTAATGTTCCACAAAGGTATGACAATATAAAGAATAAGACAGTTGAGGGACATCCTGATTGACCATGTGTAACCAGGCCCCCTTCTCTGGCAATGTGGCTTCACGAAAGGGAACATGGCAAACTGCAAGCAGATGTATGCCTCTGCCAAATTATTCTTACACACTGCTGCTGAGTGGGGTTTTATTACACTGGCAGTAGAGCACAAAGCAGCCATATCACTCCAAAGGCCCATCCATTTGAGTCTATGGAGATTTATCTCCTCAACCCACATGAAGGCTTTAAGAAAGCAGCAAGTCATGGCCTTAGGGTGAGTTTAAATCTCCCAGTTGCAAAACATCATGAAAGGGGAAACTCCAGAGGCAGCTGGTTGCAGCTGTTTTTCTGGGTACTTTGGTCTTGGCTTAAGAAGATTGATCTGGCACATGAACTAAGCTTTAGTTTCTAGGGTCATTTCACTGTCTGCATCTGACTTGTCCAAACTGTCTGCTATAGCATTCAAAGAACACTTCACAAAATCCAGCACAGCATTTGTTTTGGCCATCAACATGGATAAATTGTCATGCAATCCATCTCTGGAGATCTGGCTTCAAGTCCCAGCTCAGCCATGCACTTTCTTTAGGACTTTACCCAAGTCATTTAACCTGCCCCATAGAAATTCCCTTGCAAGAATCAGGTTTGCCCTGGAAGTGATTTTGCAGGCTGAGAAAGACTGAGAATCCCTGGTCTTGTGCATGGTAGATGCTTATAGCTTGAGGGATCTCAGTTTACATCTCAATTTAAGCATGGACTAACCTGATCATGGGGTACTGGGATAGGGTTGTCAAGGGAAAAATCTCCATTTTTACTCAGCAAAAGGCATGTTTCTCAGGCCTTACAGGAGTTGCCATATAGTGGACAATTCTAAAAATTAAATTCTAAGATATGTAGGATCATTATAGATTAAATACTGATCTTTTTGAAGATCAGGGTTTTTACTTTTTAGCTCAGTTTCCTGGCCAAATTTTCACTAGGTAATTAAATTCTATCTTCCTAAATGCCACTGCCATTTCAGCTGGATAAAGTATTCTTCACTTTGTGTCGTAAAGGTGTCATTTCTCTAGCCTTCTTGGATCTTAGTCATATCTCTTGGGATTACAGGTCTGCAAACTGATTAAGGGAGAAGAGGCTACTGACAGCGAGGGCTGGAGATGAGAACTTATATTTACTATTCCTTTTACATTCATGGTGAACATGATTAGGCCATTTAACCTACAAAATTATGTATGAGGATTTGTTTTACAACATCACATACAGATGATGCAAAATCAATGGACTGTTCTGAACTGATGTTAAAAATGTGCACAGTTTTCTGAATATCTACTGTCCTCTCAAAGCATATGTGTAGTTTGAGTCTATACTTGCTTGAAGGGTAAAATAGACCCGTGTGTCAGAAATGAAGAACATTTTTTAGACGTATTTCTGGATATTTCAGGTTGCGTCCCCACTAGTCTCATGCATCTTCAGGAACTAGACATTTACTGTAATGCATTGCTTCATGCAGAAAACACACTTCTGAAATATTCAGTTTAACACTTTTTACTGTTTTATTGAATCATAGCTATAAAGGGATGAACCAGGGAGTGGAAATAATTAAGAATTTACACAAAAAGTTTGCATCATACTTCATGTTTTGGAGAAGTTGATTGTGTATGCTTAATAGTCAAAGGTTGCATTTTTATGTCCTCATTGAATTGCTTTTCCTTATGGATTAAAAATGGGCTTATATTTAGAAGAAATATCCTAAGAAAGTACACACTGTAGCAAAATTTAGATTGTTTAAAAAAAACCTGTGTTTGAAAAGATACAAATTTAAAAAAACACATGCTAAAAAAGTCAGTAAAGAGAAATTTTTAAGTGTCATGAAAGAAAGTCACTTGTTTGTCAAAACATGGACTCTATAGATTGCCTTTATATATATTTGGTTCATTAACTGATTAGACACCATTTGAATTGACCTGAACTAATTTAGTTTTAGAGCACCACCTGTAGGAAAGCAGTGATCATTTGAAAGACTGCACTATTTTTTATTCTTCAAAATCAAGCAGTAAATTTGTGTTAGTTTTGAAACAAGTATGGATAGTGTGCTGGAAATTCTGATTTGTAGCACTTGTGAAATGTAGGATGAACAATCAATTTGGAAAGCTTTTAATTTGGTTTTATTGCCTATCTCTAGCACCTATGGCTTCTTTCAACTGGTTATTGTTACTGGCAACCTTCTATAGGTGTATACACAAAATACAAAATGCTTTAGCACAAGTTTGGTAGAAAAATATGGGAGTTTATTGGAGTATACAACATATCAGGAATCTAAACTACAGTATGCTTTAATATATTTGTATCCTGAAATAGCTGCCACTGAAGGTAAGCACAAAACCAGGATTTTACATGATACACAATGACAAGTAACTGTGCATTTGAGATGACAAATTGGACCTTACAGGGGCAACACATTTCTTCAGAAAAATCACAGTAGGAAGTTCAGTTTCCCTGCCCTGTTGATAACTGAAATTTGATACAGGTTAGATGCGACTTGATTGAGGAAATAGCTTATAAGGAATAATAATAATAATAATAATAATGTAGTTAACAGTTTTTGACTTTTTTTATTCCTGTTCCTGGATTATAGAAAGCAACTTGCTAAATTTTCAAGTGAGACCTGACAAAAAATGTATTGCATTCAAAACCTTGCCTAACTTTATCCCAACTGTATGGACGGTCTAGTAAAAGATATCACCCTACGAAATCCTTGCTTCTTAACTCAGATTCTCAAGTACATTCATTATTTAAAATTCAACCTTTTTGGTGAGTGATCCAACCAGGTGACACCAGCTATAGTTGTAATTTTTTAAAACATATTTTATATAATTAATCAACAAGGCATGCTTTTTCCATTGTTGTAATAGCTTCACACTGAACTGCAACAGGTACAAAAATCATCCAAGTAAGAAACAGGTTTAAAAAAAAAAGGTGACATACAACTTTTGCTGTTGGCTAGTTACAGTTACAACTCAACATATATTATAAAAATATCTTCTGCTTAATATCTGAGCAGAAGGCCTAGAATTCTTATCATGGGCATGTAAAATTGTAAAGCATGATGGCTTCAATGTCCAGGAAGAGTTAACTTAAAAAAAATCACAGACATAAAATTTAGATTTATCCACACTCTACCAGAATGCCTACTCATAATTGTTTTAACTCTTATCTTGACCAAATGTTTCTATGAAGACATAATTATCTGGGAAGTTACTCATGGCTTCAGTCTATATTTCAGCTTTCCTAGCTGGTTCTCTGGTTGACATCCCTTGCAATGACAGAGTGGACTTAGAAATTGAACTAGTATTCACCATTATGGTGGCTTCTCATTCAAGATAGAAACATTGGAGGGCAGCATGGCAAAGGTAACACTATTTTTCTTTCAGTATCAGTTCTGGGGAATAACTAGATTTTAGCATGCGTTGACTGAGAAGTAATTTATCACAAGTACTAAATTCAATGCTTACAAAGACCAACCTCCACCTCCCCTTTCTGTCCTCCAAAAGCAATCAAAAAACCCAAACTTAATATCTTAGGCAGCTGTTAACATAGTGCTCTTGGAGTTATTGGCATATACAGAATTTTCTGTTAACCTTCAGATTTTGTCTTGCCTTGTCAGAAACAATTGAGAGAGGATGCCCACTTGCTAGTCCATAGAGAGTTGCAGTGTGCATGAGCCTAGCTCTATGCATGGTACGACACTGAAAGCCTTGGTATTTAGCACTGCTAGGCTTCTTTATTCAGTTAAGTATATTAAACCAACTGATTAATCATCCTTTGAAAACAATCCAGTTAATGAGCGCTTGGAGTCATTTAGCTATAGGAGGTAGAGTGATAAAAATGTAGTCTTTTCTCTTCAATGTGGTCAGAAAATGCATTTTTAAATGTGATCCAACTACATCAATTTCCATGGAGATGGTATTTGAGGGGATTTTTATTTTTATTTTGTAACTGACAGAAAGGATGCTAGGTTGGGTGCTTGCAGTAAATAGCAGGTAGTTTGGCAGCTGAGATCATAAGATTAAGGGAAAAGGAAATGCTGCTTTGGGAAGGAGGCAACAGCATGAATGAGGAGAACTTGTATTCAGTAGCCAAGGACTACAGGCATGAGAGAAAATAGGAAAGTGGTTAGCTTGGGGTATCTGATGGTGGAGTGAGACAGCAAGTGTGTAGGGGAGAGCTGGAAAAACAACCTTGACTGTAGGAGGCATCAGGGAATAAGTCTGGGTAACTCTGGATAAAACAAAGATTGAGCAGTGTTATGGAAGAGTAAATCTATTCATACCCCTCAAGAGCACTTTACCAAGGCTGAGCACTGTTTGTGTTTGGTGCTATAAAAGGTGTAAGGATTTCAACTGGAAACAGAAATGTATGCAGCCAGTCAGGTATTTAACAGTTCACAACAATGGCAGTATCTACCAGTTTTAGACAGAGATGCATACCATATTCTATGTGGGATTTAGGTAAGTAGAATGAATTTATCCAAGCAAAGTATTGGTAGGTAACCAAGGCTAGATCAAGTATAGGTAAATTCATCCTGCCTACTGTAGGCTAATGATATGCACGTCTGTCCAAAACTGGTAGGATTTACCCAAGCTGAGTATAGGTAAATCACTAAGGTGGTCACAAGTTTTCTTGTCTTTAAACATAATTAAAAACAAAACCAAGCAACAACAATAAAAACAACTACTCAGAATAGCATTGCCCTGCAACAAGCTGGAATATTGGAACTGACTCAAAGGACAGGCTGCCATAATGAATGACACCTCTGGGTTTTTCTGGGAGGTCTTCCACATATATATTGAGCCAAGCTAATCCAGCTTGACCAATCCGACGTGATAGAGGGCTGGCATTCCTCATATAGATAGGACTAGTTTTTTCCTATGTGTAGCCTACTTTTGTTATCTGAATGTGGCTTCAGGTAGCGCAGGCACAAAACTATGATAGAAAATAGTGTGTACGATTCACATGATGGCAGGCACTAATTTGAACCATCATTTCTGACTGGGATATTGTTATATTAGGAAGGATTCAAGAATGTTCAACTTAACATGAAGTGCAGTTAAAATGCCAGCAACTGCATGTTCAAGCAGTTTAGCACATATTAAATGTCCTTCTGGCATTGAAAAGTTGTTCCCTTTCAAGTGAGGGAATACTAATTTTAATAAGATGCTACATTCCAATGATTTGCAACCACTGCAAGTGAACGCCTGACAAGGCTCTAAGATTATTTTTGGTTGCTATGTTAAATGAATTTGTTGGTTAGTTCAGTTCTCAGAAGGCCACAATCCATGTTCTGGAAATCTCCAGCAGAGACAGAGCAAGTGCCCAGGGAAGAACGGTAGGGAGGGGCATGCTGACCACTGGAGACTAGTGGGGTATGGGGGGGAAGTGGGGAGAGGAAGAAAGGGAAAGCAAAGTCCTATCTGCCATTACTTGTCACCCAGCAAAGCAATTGCTATTGATGCCACTGGTGCTGTAGCAGCATCAGCCAGGGTGACAGCAGCACCATGGTGCAGGCTTCCTGGTGCCCCGTTCTCTCTGCCCGCCCCCAACATGCTATTAGGTGCAGGGCTGTGCCTGCTGTGGAAAAGACTTCCTGAAGTGTGGGGGAGCACCATCCACTCACCCCGTCTCGTCTCCCAGATACATGGCTGTGTGTGGGACTGCACCTGCTCAGCACCTGTGGCTGGGAAATGTAGGGTTGCACCTACTGTGGCACAGACTTTTGGTGGGGGTGCATTTTGGCACCCCCTCAATAGTCATTGCCTGGGGCTGGTGCATGCTCACCTCATCCCCCCAGTTATACTACTGATCTCCAGCACAGTTATGGCTTTGGTTGAGTTTACTGCTTCAGCTGAGAAACCAATGACTGAATGGTCATGAGTATTCTCTTATACCCTAGTCTTGAGAGGTGTTCCTTGTATGTCAGGTTTAGGATGCAATAACAGGACAGAGTCAGGAAGTTTGTCTCTGCTACTACTGTTTGTCAGTAGGTAGGGTCCATTAGTCCATAGACTGGTCAAATTAGCACTTTTGAAGAGTACTGAAAAGTAACACATGGCGCACACGTAAGCATATGCAAATTTTTAAAAAAGTGGACTCTGAATTTCCATATTCAAATTCAAGAGTGCAGGTCCGTAGTAATGATTTTTTTTCTAGCTAATATCAGAATACAATACTATATGCAAAGCTATTGACATTTATTAGTGAAAACTGACCTTTGGCTAATTACTTCCACTAAAGTTTTAACCAACTTTCCATTTATTTGCTACATTTCATATTTCAAAACAGTTCAAAACCTGAAGCAGTTTTTTATTGTTTCATTTTTGAGTCCACAGTTCATAAACACAAAAGATAGCCACATGTAGATTTTGCTTCAGTTGTTTGTGTAGAAGAAATACAATTCACTAGAAATATATTTTACCTTACTTTAGAAGAAGGAATGTAGCCATGGACCTAAAAGAAATCTCAGTGTTTAAAAGTATACAGCATTTTACTAAAATAGTCCAAATTCACTAAAGTAAAATTGTTAGTTTGCTAATTTTCCTTATATATTTATCAAATAACAAAGGGGGATCAAGGACAAACTAACTGAGTTTTGGGGAGGTCAAGTGAGGATTGGTAATTATCTAAATAACCAATTCCAGCTGGGAAGTCAACAACAACATAAAATGTTACTACCATCTGATCACTGTTGAGGGATCTATGTGAAATGAACTGCAAATACAGACAAAAACATAAGCACATATGCATATGTGTGTGTGTAAAAGGTGTTGTGTATGTATTACATTTGGTATTATATAGTCATTCCTTATAATGGTGGCTTCTGCAGTTTATTCAATGTTCTTAAAACTATGTATGTGCAATGAGATGATAATTTAATTGTTTTTACTAATGTTGAAAAGCTATTGAAAAGAGATTACTACTGTATGGCTATTCACCACCTGTGAAATGCATTTTTGTTTAAATACAGATAAAAACAGAGCAAAAGGATAGGACTAATAGCAAAAGTCAGACTACCATCTTTTAAAGGATGTTTTCAATTAAAATATCACAAAACTTTGTGTATGCAGCTGAACTATAGATATAATTTACCTTGTCAGCTCTGGCTGCATCAAAACTATGTATTTTTTTAAAGAAAAGTCATTCCCTGAATAAAAAGTGAATCAAGTTCATAACCCTTCCCTGCCTATTTCCGCCTTCTGTTTTGCCTTTAGACTGTCTCTGAGCCCTAGAGCAGAATGATATCATCCCTGTACTCTTTAATTATCTATTCCTCCCTCGCTGATGTACCAGAGACTGGACCAGGAGTCAAGACACTGCTGTTAATAAAAACCAAAAATTGTCCATTTGTTTTTTGTTCAGCTGCTCTGTGTTACAGGCATAAATGTTTCCTTTTGATCTAATTTGTTGCATACATCAATATATAGTCTTCATGGGGGAGAAGAAAATAAAGGACAGATTTTTCTTGATGCTGAAATCACCTGGACAACGTAATAGCAACACTTTAAGGGAGAGACAGGGTTTGCCTCCCTACTCCATGGACCAAGGTCAGCACCCAAGTCCAACTAGGTCCAGGGAATTCACAGAGGCTGTGGCCTGCCACCCAGCACCCTCCTACTAGCCTTTACTTCCAGAGGCCATGCTTCCCCTCTACTATATACTGCCAGCTGATGCCTGAGGTTCCTTCATAAAGCACATTAGCAAATGGGAACTCAGCAGTTTAGGAAGGGAACTACCTCCATTAGTTCTGTTTCAGGCACTTTCACCTTCAGGGCTAGAGGGATGGAGGACCAATGATCCCCTAACTCCTGTGCTTCCTTACAACCTGCAAATCGGAATCCTAGAGCTCTGAAAAGGGTTTCCTTTAGGATAGAAGGAGGGAGTTAACTCAGTGGCCACCCCCTTTTCCCCCATGTCTTCTTTTTCTGAGAGCATTTTCCTTCTGTGCAGACAAGCGGCATTTTATAGCCCAAGGAGTATTTCACATGTGCGCTCTTCAAAGAAATAAGCTCCATTTTTCATTGAAAGTTAGTGAATGAGAACTTGAGGATCAAAGATGCTCTTGCTATCTAATCTTGCCAAGAAAAAGAGCTACTAGTTGTTTCTAGAAGTACATGTTCTTTCTTTCACTGCAGGTATGTGCATTTATGAAAGTAAAGTGCACATGCACTGTAATCTAAGGGTTTCACTCATACTTGGCCCACACTGAAACAGATCAGGGCCTCTGCATAAGAAATTGTATATTTACACTAGGACTCTACAAAAAATTATTTACAAAACCCCAACAGTCTCACGATGGTATGATGTATTATATGGGGAGAGGAAAACCTACCAATAATCCCACAGACAGACAGGTTTGTTGGTAGGGAGGCTTATTTGCAAAGGAGGACATGCCAAAGATGAAACAAAACCAACACCCTTTGCCTTTCCAATCAGTGGACTTTGAATCATAAATACTTAACAGAACTGGCACCTACCTGTCCTAGACAACAGAGACCAGAGTTCTTAATTAATGGTATTTCTAGTTCAACCAAAAATCACTTCCTACATAGCAAATAATATGTTGGGAACAATTTTTAAACATTTTTCAACACTGTTATTAGAATATTGTACTCTAAGAAGCTTGGGTGGGTTGGATTTTTTCTGATAGATTTTTCCTCCTAGGATTTTATTTGGCGGGGAGGAGGGGGTTGGTTTTTGTTTGTTTGTTTTTTTAAAGTATCCAACTCTCTGAGTATTTAAATTTGGTGCCTTGGAAGAACTTCAAAACTGGCGGACAACTCCTATGTGTCACATATAAACATGGGGGTTTGAAATAGATGTGGGATTTCACTTTTAAGAGAGAGAGAGAGAGAGAGAGAGAGAGAGAGAGAGAGAGAGAGAGTGTGTGTGTGTGTGTGTGTGTGTGTGTGTGTGTGTGTAGCATTACATTTGGTTCCAAAGTTCTGCATTTATGGTGTATCTGAAAGGAGCATTTGTCACGACAGCATGGATATAGAATTCATCTTCACTCAGCAGGGGAGCTCCTTTACCCATTTGTGGCTTTGGTCTGCTACACCACTTGTGAAATTCAAAGCCACCCCTATCATGAAGATGAATACCATATTCTCAGTGTCATGCCATCGTGTAGTCCTTTTTTATATGTTTATTGTTTACAACACATACACACGCGCATGCACCAAGATAATTGTCTAAAGCAAAGCACACTAAAAGATACAATGTATCTTTGCATGCTGAGAATTACAAAGATCACAAAAACAATTGTAGCATGAAACACAAAGCATTAGAAAGAAACTGAGCCTAGTACTTTAATCTGTTCTTCAAAATATTTTTTTTTATTTTTCATACCACATTTAAATATATTTTCAATATAGAGTAGAGCATACACTATGTACAATGAATAGTAAATGAACACCCCCTTATCTATAAAACTCATAGCATCATGGCTCACGGTATATGTAAATACTTCAAAGAATACATAATTCAGGTTCTTAAATCATCTTGCTTTTGTAAGTAAGTTCTACTGACATCACCGCTGAAACATTTTTGTTCATTGTCTTGCTTAATTCTTCTAGCTAATGTATCACGTTTTTAATAACAAAATGATTAGTGATTGAAAGATAAAAAAGTTATTGGTGTAATTTAGGAAGGAGGGCTAACATGTATTTTAACACAACATGAGTGAAACATGAAATCTCAAAAAGGGAATTGTGAAAAAAACGCCTTGCAGACCTATTCATGCCATTTTTATTTGGTCTCTCTCTAAAATGGAAAGAGATAAACATTGACATTTACAGGAAACCCTGAAAAGTTTCATAATTAAAATGCTCACCAAAGTTTCAGATTTGGTTTCGGAGGTAAGCAACAGAATAAATCTTGCAGGCTGCTTATGCTGTTTTATACAGATTCTTAAATAAACATTGTAATGATTAAGATCTGTGGCAGTTCTATCTCATTTTCCCCTTTCTTTGCCTCCATAGCTTCCTCCTAGCATAAGCTACAGCACAGATCATAATTATAATGCAAAACAGCATCCCACAGCCTTGTTAATGCATTTCAAACCTGAAGTTCCTTGAAGTTCTAAGGATTTTAAAATATTGATATTCATTAATAGAAAGCTTTCCTGTGACATAAATGCACATTACATACGTTAACGTGCTGCAAACAACTAAAAATGCCATGTCAGGAGTGTTTACATGGCTGTTGTGAAAAACGGTACCATGCTAATATATGCTTGTTTCTTAAATTCTGCTAGCAGTTGTAAGACAGTCAGATACCACCCATGGGATTGTGTGCCCTCATGAAACACAATTACAATGAGAATATCTCATTATCTCATTGGCTTTAGCTTACTGTTCTGTTACCATGGTTTCAAATACACAGAGGAGTCTGAAACTAAGAGCGCTGCTAACAAAGAACATATCCTTGTACAATGACATCAGATCATGTTAGACAGAATAGACTTAATTAAATACCCCCTGATGTAGGCCAAAATATAGAAGTTATGTATACTTTTAAAAATTGAAAATAGTATTGTTTTCATGCCGCTGAAAACCCCAGTTTGAAAATAAATAAGTTAAGAGTACTTCATTTCAGTACTTCCTAATAATGACAAGAAGCAACAAATATATTGGTAGAATTACGAGAAGAAAATCAAAGTCGATTTTAAAACTGTTTTTTTCTTTGAACTCTACTTTTACCCATTCTATTAATCTGGATCAATTACTCATCCTCTAGGAAACTTGAACTGTCTCTAGTCTCTAGAATTCATTTTGGTCTTGCCAAATCAATTGTGAAGCTGTCTAACAAAAGCAGGACACTCCACCCAGTTTGCTGGCAGGTTGGATGCCCTACTCTGAAATATTCAGTTGAAGCCTTATCTTCCTGCTGGTAATGTGTAAGTCTGGCTCAGGGATAGAGAAAAACACAACTGTTGATATACACTGCAACAGTCTTGCTGTTTGGAACCAATCAAATCATAACAACCAAGCAAAGCTATATATATAAGTGTCTCTGACTAGCCCAGTGATACAGTGTCAATGTTTACCCAATCATTTGCTAAATATTAAAAGTTACACTAGAAAAAATTCTATAAATCAGCAAAGTTATTAGGCTCAATACAGCAGTAACTGGGTGAAAGTCTTTCCTCTGCGTCACACAGGAGGGCAGACTAGGTGATCTAATATTTCCTCTGACCTTAAAAAATCTCTGAATCTATGAAAGAATTCATAGCTGTTTCCAGTTTCATGCCCAGGACAAGTGGATTTATCTACAGTAGTAATTTGTTTTACCCAGAAAGGGTGAGGGGGTAAAGAAATAGAAAACTTTCCTTAGCACTTATTGTCCCTTGCAAACAACGCACCACCCATGATTTAATCTAACTTCCAACATTTTGTTTTAGGGTATGAGCATTAAAAATTCCACAAATCATTTATTTACCCTGGAGGATATCAGGTGACATAATGTGACAATAATGACATCCCTAGTGGTGTTAATTGATTTTGTCCTGGTAGAGAGGGTAATTTGGCGTCCACTGTAGCTTCCAGATCATGGACTTACTGATTGTCTGCCTAGGTAGTATTACTGTTAATGAAGAGAAAACATGCTTTCCTCTTTAAAAGACAGTATGCTAATTATGACAGACAATGGAGAGGCAGGGGTCATTTATTATTTTTAAATAGACAGTTAATTCTAAATGACTGGAATAGAAGTGCAATATGATTGTAAATTAGTAGGTGCAATATGTAGCTCATAAAATCCAATGTCAGTATTTAAGAAAAAAGAGAGCATTCATGAAATATTCTAACCATCTTAACATTTAAAGGTGTGAATAATTAACAACCAGAAGTTAACAACCATCAGCTTGTAAAAGGTCTGATAAAAGCAATGTTCATCATCCAACAAACTAACACAGCTCATCAGGTCAACATTTCCTAATTAATGGCTTCTTATTAGGGACATAACACATATTTTCTTAGTATAATTGTTTTTTAAAAAGCACAACTGTTTTGAATTTAATCAGTAGAATAATTAAAGACGTTGCTGTGCTCTAATAGGCAACCTAATAGTTGGAGGAAAAGGTTTTGGAATGAGGTTTATAATAAAATGCTCAGATTCAGGCTTCCAGGCGATCTGAGTGTCATGCCACCAGGGTCCTGGCAAACTCTTCCATCTGGTCAGCTAATTTGATATGAACTCTGTCACCTTAGGACTGACCTTTTTAAAAATGAAAGCTTTGTAAGTTCAGTGCTCCTTAAAGATACCACTGAAGCAGCCACCTCTCTACTCAAAAGCTTTCGCTAGGGCAGTACTGCCAATCACTCTCATACTGCCCCACCCAGCACACCTCAGACTTGAACCAGGAGACCCACTTCAGAGAGAGGTGGAAGCTCAGCCCCATTCTCATTTAATCCCCAATTTTTATGTTAACAAATATACTAGGTAGTTCTAATTATGCTGTTGCAGATTGTAATATAGACATTTGTGCCTGGCTCCTAGTCCAAAATCAAACTTATTTTGTATGTCAGTAAATGCCCATTAACTCACAACTTCCAATTGCTGCCCCCCTGAGTGAGTGCCAAACCATACATCTGGCAATGAAAAACATCCTCTTGCTAGTCCCCTGAGTCACCCAGTCCTACAAGGCTTGTAAGATCTGAAGCATGCCAGTAAATCTGACTGGTTTCTGCAGTTATACTGAGGCCACAAACAGCATCATAGAGGTAGTCACACAACCCAGCCCTAACTGCAATAGCTAAGGGATTTTTTCTCTATTTTTCTGCCAGTGATTTGGGGTCTGGGAGGCTCTAGTTTTATGAAGCTGTAGCTAGTTTGAGGTTACTGGGCTAAGCACCCCGTTGTGATCATGGTTTTTTGCTTGAGCAACTGCAATAAAACCAGATGATTCTCAGAAGTTCAGGGATGCACTAATTGCCTTACATGTGAATCAGGAAGGAACTTTCCCTTCTGGGAGCCCGGTGGTGCCTATGGGGTTTTGTTCTCTTGCATTTACTACAGGTCTTTCTTCTTCATTTGCGGATGCATGTGGTGAAGCTGCAGGCAGTCATACTATGCCCATGCTGTCACAGCAGTGCTGAAGTGCATTTGCTTTCAGTAACTATTAGCACCGTCTTTAAGACAGACTGGAAGACTCTAGCAGGGGGATGTGCCTGTACATCTTTGATCATTACCCAATAGTGAAAGCTCCAGTTTAGGCAATCAGTAGAGATTTATGGACTCAAAGACTTCAGTGATATTCCACCTTGGGACAAGCCTTGTTGCAGTGGTGGCCTTAGGGTTGTTGCGGCCCTGGGCAAGAAAGTCATTTGGGGCCCCCCTTAGAGGCTTAATTTTGATGACCTGTTAGCAAGCTGGACATCTTTTATTTCAATTTCACTTTGCCCTAGCCATGAAACTGCAATGAAAGTATCTTAATACAATATTGATGATACAAAGAAAGAATTTTTTAAACACTTAGCTATATTCTAGGCTCAAAATTATGGGGCCCCCTAAAGTGTGGGGCCTGGGCGGTTGCCTGGTATGCCCTCCCCTAAGGCCGCTACTGCCTGTTGCCAGGAACAGAGCGGCAAGCAAATCATTGTCTCTGCAGGGAAGCAGTAACTAGAGATTGAGAAGATTGAAAAATGAGCTGCATCCACAGACTGCTGGTCATGGATCTGCAACCAGGCCCGCTGGAAATGAAGGGAATAGATCTGCCAGGTTGTTTATGGCTGATTTCACACAGGAATGGGTCAGAGAACTTTCTAGACGAAGGAGCCATGTGAAAAGTTTTATTTTCACCATCTTCAAGTTCTAGCTTGCAGCAACTCACGTTTCAGCATACTTCACCTCTAAAACCATCATCTCTGCTGTTTTGCTGGGAAATATTTGCTTGTGTCCTTATACCATCATTTCTCAGTTAAACTAGACCAGTGCTACAACCAAAGCCCTGCACCGTTTCTGACTGGACAGAGTAGGGGATCAGTGGCAATCATAAAATCATAAGGCATTTTTATATATGTAAGCACCACAGTACCGGGCACTTTGAGAAGTGCCCAGCGCTGCAATGCTTACAGTTGTATAAGTGGCAAAATGAGTGTCAGCGCTGAGAAAATGGCGGTGGCACGCTTTTGAACTAAAATAAACCGGAGGTGCTTTAGTTCAAAAGCACACCAATGCCATATTCTGGGTGCTGATGCACATTTCACCGCTTATACAACTGTACGCAGTGCAGGGACAAGTCTGCACATAGCACAGATTAGTCAAGTCTACTCTGAAGTGGCAGGTCTCTGGCACATCATGGAATGAAAAAGTACGTGTATAAATGCCCATAGAAAGTTAGGGTTGGAAGAGATCTTAGGCTATCATCTAGTCCAGGGGTGGGCAATTATTTTGGGTGGAGGGCTGCTTAGCAAGTTTTGGCAAGCTGTGGAGGGCCATATGGGTAACCCCACCCCTCACTCTGGTCACCATCTTGGGACTGGAAGTCCCACCCTTGACCTCTGACCCTTGCCACTGGGAGTCCTTCCCCTTGCCTCTGAAAGTACTCCTTCAGAAAAGAGGTTTTTTGCTATCTTAGATCCGAGGGAAAAAAAAATGATGTACTAAAAATCAAATACCCATAATATTATATTTTAATTCAATTAAAATATATATTTTTGTCCTGATACCTGTGTGTTTGTGCTTTATATGTAGAAATGATTGCATAATAGCTCAAAATGTAGTCTTACTCTTGTATAGTGTGTGGGGTGTGTAGCGGTGTTGGGGAGTATGGGTGGGTCAGTGGATGTGGGGTTTGTGGTGAGCTGTGGATGTGTGTATGTCTGTGTGTGGTATTTGTGGGATGTGTAATTGTGTCTGGAGGAGGGTGTGGCTGTGGGGTTTGCAGGAAGAGCTGAAGCGGGGGGCCAGCCAGGCACTTGCTGCCTGAAGCCTCATGGCCGCGTTTGCACTCCAGTGGCTCCTGCTCCTGCCAGGAGGCCAGGGACTGCTAGGGAAGGGCTTGTCAGGCTTGGGAGGCAGTGCGGGGGGCTTCTGGAGTGACTGGGGGTGGCACGAGTTGGTGGGAATGTGGCCCGGGACATGGGAAGCCCAAGGAAGTGGTGCAGAACTTGCACTGTGCATCTGAGACTTGGGGTAGGAAAGGCTTGGCTGTCCCCCACCATGGGCAGCCCAGGGGTTGCCACCACCCCGGGAGGGGTGGCCTAGCCCCCTGCACTCCACAGGGGCCTGGCAGCTTGACAGCAGCTTGCCTTCCTGGGACAGGCAGGGAGGCTGCACCAGGAGCCAGAGCAGAGCCATGCTGCTTTTCTGCTTTAGAAGCTTCTGCAGCTTCCAGGAGGCTGGGGGCCCTGGGGAAGCTCCTGGCTGGCCCTGGGGACAGTGCAGAGGACCACCTGAGGCCACTGGGGGTGGCATGTGGCCCAGGACACAGGAAGTCAAGGGATGCAGTGCAGAAGTTGCATCCTGTGTCTGAGGCTTGGGATGGCAACAGCCTGGCTGCCCCTTCCACAGGCATCCCCAGCTGGTGCTACTACCTTGCGGGGAAGGCCCAGCCCCTCTGCCCCACAGGGTCCCAGTGGCCTGGCAGCAGCTTGTCCCACCAGCCCCAGGACAGGTGGGAGGCTGCCCCAGAAGCCAGAGCAGAGCTGCAGCTGCTTTTTTCCTCTGAAAGCTCCTGCGGCCTCCCCAAGTTTCCCCCGTCCCGGGCTGGGACACTGATAGGTTGTGCCACCCCCAGAAGCCTTGGGAGGTGACCTGTGCTGCCCCCAGGGCTGGCCAGGAGCTTCCCCAGGGCCCCTGGGATCCTCATGGTTGCAGGAACTTCTGGAGCAGAAAAGCAGCCACAGATCCACTCCCACTCTGGCGCAGCCTCCTCGCCCATCCTGGGGCCAGGGAGCGAGATGCCACTGGGCCCCTGCAGGGCAGGGGGGCCCAGGCCTTCCCCCCATGGGAGGCTCCAGTGGGTGCTGCCACCCGGGGGGGGCATATGGGCATCTCGCCTCGAGCCTCAGGCTGGACTGCCCCAGCAGGGAGAGAGGGGAGCCACCCTGCTCTGAGCCGCACCAGTGCTGACTCCCACGTGCCCTCTTGCTCCCAGCCCCCTGCCCCAGCCCTGTGGCCAGACAGGGACTAGTGTGCCCCCCGACCGCCTCTTAATGGAGGTTCCTGCTCCAGCACAGGGGGGAACAGCCTCATGGCCTCATGGTCTCTCCAGCTGGGGGGGCAGGGCAGGCCCTGCTCTTCCAGAGGCCTGCTGTGGCTTCCACTGGGTCCTACTGCCCCTGACTCCTGTCACTTTTGACTGGAGCCAGAGGCAAATAAATATTAATTTTTAAAAAATTTCTAGGGGCTGGACAGAATGGCCTTGTGGGCCAAATTTGGCCTGCGGGCCGTATTTTGCCCATCCCTGATCCTGTCCAACCCCCTGCTCAAAGCAGGACTATCCCTAACTAGACCATCCCAGCCAAAGCTTTGTCTAGCCAGGTTTTGAAAACCTCCAAGGATGGAGCTTCCACCATCTCTCTGGATAACCTGTCCCAGTGTTTCACTACCCTCCTAGGGAGAAAATTATTCCTAATATCTAACCTAAATTTCCCTTGCTGCAACTTGAGACCATTGCTCCTTATTCTACCATCTGTAGAACAGTCACTGAGAACAGTCTAAATCCATCTTCTTTCAAACCCCGCTTCAGGTAGTTGAAGGCTGCTATTCAATCTACGCCCCCCCCCCATCTTCTCTAAACTAAATAAACCCAGTTCCCTCAGTCTTTCCTCATAAGTCATGTCCCCTAGCCTGCTCACCATTTTTGTTGCCCTCTGCTGGACTCTTTCTAATTTGTCTACATCCTTTCTGTAGTGGGAGGCCCAAAACTGAACACAGTACACCAGGGCAATCTGCTGCTCTGCTTTCTGCTCCCTTCACTATCTGCTTATATTTTACCTGGTCCCTCCAACATCTGCCATGTGCAAGATGTGCTACACACACAGAGGCTGCACAGTGCCACTTGTGGCATGCATACAACAGGTTAGCCACCCCTGAACTAGACCATTCCAAATATAGAAGTAGGGAAAGGAGCTGTTATAAAAATAAAAGTACCATTTTCATTTTTAAATTGGAAAATGAGGTCTTCAGGGCTTTTTATGAAATAACACATCATGTAAACTAAGGTATTCATGCTGGAGGGGATGTCATGCTTTTGCTAAATATTTATAATCAGACATTTGAAACATGAATTAAGCATAAAATAGCTTAATATGATAACATTCAAGTTATGCATAACTTTATAAACTGGGATTTGGAGTCATCCTTACATGCCAGCTTTGCTTTCTTCAGCAGCCAATATACGAAAAGTTCCACTAAAAAAAAGAAACTTATTGTGGGTAGCAAGCATTTGCTTCAAGTCATTCTAAGGTGGTACCTGAAGAAGAGGTGAATCTCAACATAACAGGTAGTAGGCAAGATACTTAAGATACTTAAACAATATATAGTCCCTCAGTCACTGGCTATATACTACCATGTCTTTATTGACTTGGGTATTTCTCTCTGCCCACATAATTCCATTTACCGTTATTATATTAGATGAATTCAGAGGAAGGAGAATAGACCGCAGTATGGCCCACAGGGATTCTTTGGCTGAACAACTTTGAAAAATAGGCCAACATCAGGAGGCCCATTGTGGGCTCCGTCTTAATTTGTTCCTCCCTTGCCTCATCTAATGTTAGCTTGCTTTGCATGTGAGAAGCTGTTTTATCCTCCAGTACTGCCAACCCCAAGCATCCAAGAACCATGAGGCAGACCTCGGCAAATTATGAAATTTAAACACACACACACACACACGTACGTATGTATGTACGTTGGGGGGGCTCCATAGGGCTAGAAACCTTTTTTCCCCTTTAAATGAAAGCTGATGTTCAAGAATTCAATTGACTGAAGGTGCTGGGAGTTTTGAGAAACACAAATCAGATTCTGCAAGAGGAGCAAACGGAAAACTTGGGAACACACAACACATTACTGAGATTCAGTTTCCATTGGTTCTTTTTCTAGGTTTGTTACTTTAACATAAACCACTTGCTTTCAAATCTGAAAAAAAAAGTGTTCTTTAAAAAAAACTTCAGTAATCAGTTTGGTGTTTTGAGGCCTCTAGGTGAGAAAAAGAGAATAAAACAATATAAAAATACGTAATTCAGTATAGGGATAAATTTTGGGGGAAAAGAGGACAATGTGGTAGTCTCCATTTATCTAGATTTTAGAAATATTTGACACAATCAATGCATCATGGACTGATTTGCAAAGCATGATATTTAATGGATTAAAAATCTCCTCTGGGACTGTAATGGGGGTGTTGGTGAAAGGAGGCAAGTCAGAGTGGTGAAGCTGAGATGTCTCAAAGGTCTCAATTGAACACTACTTTGTTTTGGATTATATAGATCTGATCCTGTTTCCACTGAAGTCAATGGCCAATCTGCCACAGACTTCAAGGGAATCAAAATTGTGCCCTCTGGAAATAACATTATTGACTGAGCAACTGACTAGGGGGCTAACAAATTACAAGGAACAGAGACAAATTATAATATATAATTATATGTTATGGATTAGGCAGCAATAGGTGTCTCGTGCAAAATTACATATTGCAGTTTTAAAGGAAGACAAAATGAGAAAAGAGAATAGTAAAGGTAATAAGCCTCATCTTCAGCTGGTAAGAAGAGATACAATTTTAGCAGTCACTGGAATAAAGTCAGGGAGGCCTGGTCAATTTACAGCTATGAACCACTTGGCCCTCTGTTTTTAGGAAATATAAAAAGGAAGTCTTCAAGATATGTATTTTTGTTTAGAAGTGTAGACCTATGGCTGACCTTATTCCAGCACTATGATAAACTCAATGGTACACTTGTGGGCCTAGCTGGTATAGTGCCTGTCATTCTGTAAATACCTAAGTTAGAGAGATTTAGACTAGTGCAGACAATTCTGTTCACCTTGTTAAAGGGTAGACATCGCTAAGGTTGTAAAGGTGCTGCAGAGGGCAATCAAAATGATTCTGTGTTTTGGGGTATGAATTATGAAGAAAGCTAGAGAGACCCAAGTCTGGTTAATCTAACAAAAGGGTGAGTAAAAGGGTAATCTCAAAGAGATATACAGCGTGCAATGTCCTGAAAGAGAAGGAATTAATGTGGATGAGATGTCAAAGACAGTTAATAATTTAAAAGCCATAGGTAATGGACTGACAGTATTTTCTATAGCCAATTTGGATATCATAGGAGCCAGTGCAAATGAACTTTCATCCAAAGCTTAAACTGGCCTGAAGTGAGCAGTTTTGGAATCTGATGAAGTCTGGGTAATTTACTCTTCCCGCATTGCTTTTTGTTTTGCTGCAGTTGAGGATTTTGGCTGGAACCTGGAGCAGAAGTATGAAAGTACCACATGAAAACCTCTTCCTTTGACACATCCAGCCTGAGATGCCCATCTTTACAGGCTCAAGTTGGTTGACTCAACCTAATCTGAATGGCTTTCAGCTGTTCACTGTTCCGAGTTGTTTAATAATCTGAATTGTTCTCAGCTTTCACAGTTTTAAGCCTAGCCATCATGGGCTTCAACCAAATGCACCATAGCCCCTCCAATTTTGATTTCTGCACCCAAAGGCTTGTTATGGTGTAGAATAAATTGCTGAAATCAGCAAAACAGGCAGCCAGCATCAACTGAAGAAAATGGATATCTAAATCAGAGAAGGGAAGTTCTCAGTTTACTAGGTAGTTGAGGGTTAAATAGCAAGAGGTTAACATGCCACTTTCAATGATTTTAACTACCAATGACATTTTCCCAGTGCTTTTATTACAACCCCCCATTCATTTACAAGCTTACTAAAAATGCCATCCTTGTTTACGCTTCGCAAACAAAGGGGTCTATTTTTACCTTTGATGTATATATTAGTGGTTAGAACAAGAGAGTTAGGGCTCTTGGAGTCTAGTCCCCGTTTTGTCAGTGACATTATGAGAGAATCTCTACTACAATTTGCACGTCAGTGAAATGGGTATACTTTTGCTTGAGTGAATTGCTTAGCCCCATTGAAGTCAATGGAAACTGCTATTGATATGATGGAGCCAGGATTTTACTCCTTACCTTTCTCTGATGGGTTATGAGACTGTATATGTGTATGCTTATATAAGCAATTTGACATTTTCGTACAAGTGCTGCTATGTAAATGGAAATTATTGCATATTAGATGACAGGAGGTGTTATCCAAGTGCAATTTATGTTTCAAATTTCTAATAGAACTAGGCCCAGTCCTACAGCCTTGACAGCTATGTGTAGCTTGCTTACAGGAGTAGTCCAATGGAAAATATATTAATGGCTGCAGCACTGGCTTTTTAGATCTTAAATACCCCAGGGCAGAGATGTGTCATTTTTATTTGTCTGTAAAGTGTCATGCACAACTATAGTGCTGTATAAATAATGACAAAGCACACTGACAGTACAATTGTCCCTAAGGTCTTGGCTATTTTAAATTTTTTTAAATATCCTTACAAGCGCAGTTTCATTGGTGTTCTGCAGTACAAACATTTCCTGGTGTTCATTTTCACTTAAATAAGAGGAATCCAAGCTCTAAAGACTCAACATTTTATGTGAATACAAAGCATGATTAATCAATATTTACATTATATTCATTTTGGTTGCTAAATGATGCTTTAATTCTGGTTATAAAGAGTGAGCACTGTGCATGTAGCCATGCTCTTTTTTGCCATGAACTAATGATATAGAGGTGTGGCTAGACTTTAATGATAGGCTTTAATAATTAATCAATAGAGTTTGTAAGTACTAATTTGCACTTTTAGGTGCATATTCTCCTTTAGAAGCCCTTGTATAACCCCCCATTAATGTTAATGGGAATTGTGCTCACATTAAAAGGAGACTATACCCCTTAGGTGTTTAACATCTGACTTATCTAGGTCTTAAATTGTGCTGCTGAATGTCATTTCTTTCATTTACTAAGATGGCTTTTTGTTGTGCTGCCACTGCATGAGTGCAAAGGCAAAGAGAATTTTTCAAGCAAATAGTACTGGCCCCATGAGTCAGTGCACTAGGCTTGAAATGTTTAGTTCTCGG
The DNA here is from genome assembly GCF_052110815.1 of Crocodylus siamensis. Taxonomy (NCBI): domain Eukaryota; kingdom Metazoa; phylum Chordata; order Crocodylia; family Crocodylidae; genus Crocodylus; species Crocodylus siamensis. The sequence continues at coordinate 75,402,856 of NC_143400.1, read as the reverse complement.
CTTAAAACTTAGTTTTAGTCTAAGGTGAGATGAAGTTGCTGATTGATGACGCTTGCCGATTGACGACGTCCATTTAGACGACGTTTGCATTTTTCACAAAATCACCAAAGAACAGTGTATAATTCAACATGGCTTCCACTTTGATTCAGCAAGTACAGGAGCTAATTGATTGCTACAGGAGAGTATTTTAAGCAAGAGAATAAAAGAGGACCAGTAGCCTATAAGGATAAAATATTTCCATTAGCAATATGGTACAAAGATATTCTTAACAACTACAAGAAGGCCTTTTTTGTTATATCCCTCAATGCACCATTCGTAAACTAACATGGGACACTGCATTGCTTACACATCCTAATTCAGCAAAGAACTTAAGCATTCGTTTAAGTTCCATTGATTTAATTGAAGTTAATGGGACTTAAGGACATGCTTTGTGAAGCCTAACATTGAAACAATGCTATTATAACCTGCAAAATGCTTTTTCTTCTCTTAATGTTTTATTATGTACTACTATCGCTGGCATTTTAGTAGGTAAGTATATAGAGGAGAGATAAATATGAAGCTATTTGTATACAGTAGTTGTTGAATCTACTTAATTTGAGGGGGATACATTAGGTATTGTAATCTACTTGTGTAAGAAGGGATTCATTTGACATCACATCCTGTTTTCATCAGCATATGACAAAATTCAGAAGCAAGCAGTGAAAACTGATCCTGCCCTGAATGCTAACCTGCTTTGCCTTCCTGTGCACAGGTATTTTAAGATTAACTCTTAATTTCTCTTGTGGATTTTTGTTTAGAAACCAAATGTTATTTTCATTTACCTTTTTGTAAATAGATTGCTTTTTCCTTCATTTGTAAGGGCAGGCCTCAATTAAGTATATGAACTTTTCTTAGTTGTTAATGTTCCTATGCAGCATAGACATTTTACTTGTTCTTAGAAAGACCTTCAATTTGCAGTCAAGTCATATCCCAAGACACATATTGAGATAAACCAAATATTTTCTCCACGTGCGAATTCAGAAATAGATCTTATCCTCATACATGGTTCATAAGACATTGGCACTGACAAGTTGAGTGCTACTCTGCTCAGAAGGAGCCCAGTCCACTAATGTGGCCAAACGTCTGGCCAAGGAACCAATTATACTGAGTTAAAAGGGGGTGAGGACCTATCATGGCACACCTGATGTGCAGTAGCTGTAAGTGAAAGTTAAATAGCGATAACTGAGTCCTGTTTCACATTAATTGTCCTTTAATTTTACTTATTTCATTCACCACAATGCCTTTCAGGATCTGGACAGCCAGGCACAGACCTTACTGGTGAGATACAGGAATATCTCTGAAAGAATATTTCTAAATCCCTAAATGTATAAATTTCAGGCTCTGGACCCAGACTTGTTCCTATATGCAGTTTTCATCTGTACAGACAATCCCATTGGATTGAGCAGAACTACTGAGGTGAATACTTCCATAGAAATATTATAATAAATGGAAGATTAAATATTTTTCAGGGCTACTGGTTAAAAACAAATGCAGAACTATAATTCTTGGGATAAATAAAATAGAGTGATGGGCAAAAAATTCCTCCTGAGATCTGGCTTCATTCAGCATCTTAAAGTTTTGATGTTTTCCATGAACCTCCTGGGTTTGCAAAATTAGGTAGAAAATCTCACAGTAGCCTCTCATGAGATTCCAGGCATTTTTACTTCCTTTAGTATAGTACTCATCTTTCAAGCATAGATTGTCTTTTCTACATGTTTGTAATGTGCTTAGCAAAATGGGGTCTTGATCGGGCCCTCTAGGCAATACAGTAAACACATAATAATGATACCACAAGAGCAGCCTTTCTTGGGTTAGCTTTTGGATAGTTTTCTGTTTCCCCAGTACTTTGAGAAAGTACTTTCCCTATTATTGATGATATTATTTAAATTGTCCCTATATATTACATTGGACTACAGCCTATGTGCCTGGCCACTTTCCTAGCTCTTTAATCTCAAGACACAATATTTTATGTTGTAGTGGAACTGATTAATATGATAAAATAATATCACTAGAAAGACTGATCACTTTACTGGCTATTGTTTTTTTTAATAAGAACATATATTATATATTGGAAGTGCTAATAATTCACCGGGCATTGCCTGCTCTTGGAATTATAGAAACATGTGGGTGGAGAAATTACTACTAGGGCCTATTTGGGGCTTTATTAAAATATCTGGTAATCACGAGCACAAAAGCAGCAGAACTCTTTCTGTCAACTAGAGAAAACGGCAGCAGGTACAGTTTGATTTTTGTTATTTAGGATCCAAGACAAATGGGCACCATGGCAATTCAGACAATCTATATGATGTTAGTAATAACTTGATTAATTATGATATCTATAGAACATTTCAAAAGCATTTCAAAAATCAAAACTTCTTTGAGACTTTGATGTAGATCTGTGTAATTGTGGAGAACAGACACACAAAGATGAGCATCAACACTGTTCTGCAGTCTTGCAGTTTGAAATTCTCAGTGTCTGCTTTTGAGTGTTGAACTTAAAAAAATAGACAAATGGATCTTTCAAAAGTCAGTGATACATTTTTTTTTCTTTTTTGAAAAGAGAGAGCGAAGCCCATAGACATGGGAAGCTATTTTAGTTATGTCTACAAATCAGGCTAGGTACTAAGTTTAATGGTTCCACACTGGATATTATAGTCTATACTAATAGTTTCCCTAGTTGAATTGAATTCTTTCCATATAACAAATAATTTCCTGAGCCAGAAGGAAGATCACAGACTGAACTTCTTAACGGGAAAGATCCTGGGGAAAGCTGAAACACCCTTTTTTTTTTTTTTTTTTTTACTGAATTCTTTCATATTTGTAGCAGGGAAAAAATGAAAAATGATGAGCCATTTCTCAATGCAATATCTGTCCACAACACACCTCATTACTATCATCTTAGCTTTTACTAATATTTATTGTACTTCAAAATTATAAGTTTTAAGTCAAAGTTATGTTATTACTACAATCACTATTCATGCATTAGTTATATTTTCTACTCGTGACCAGTCATTTGCAAATATGACATGGTCTCGTACAAAGGCCAAGCTGTGAATTCCCGATTTGTGCTGTCAAACATCCTCTCACAAGTAGCTCCATAATGATGCTTCTAGCCAAGTGAGTGGGACTGAGGCAGGGGTGGGCAAAGTCTGGCCCATGCGCTGGATTGGGCCCACAGCAGACTCCATGTCTCAGCAGCCCCTGCTCACATTGATGCGGCCAGTTTCCATGGAGACCCCACAAGCGGCAGGCCTGTGACAGCATGAGGCCAGGGTTTCCATGCAGACTGGCCCCAGCAGTACTGGCAGGCTGTGAGGCTGGGCAGGGAGCTGCTTTGGGGCTGCGATACTGTAGTGGTGACAGCGTGGTCTGGAGCTGGGGCAGAGCTGCCATCTGCTTTCTGCATGCCCCAGGGAGGAGCAAGCAGGAAGCGGATAGCAGCTCTGTCCCAGCTCCAGACCACGCTGTCACCACTACAATGTCCCAGCCCCAAAGCAGCTCCCCATCCAGCTGTGCACCCTGCCAGCACTGTTAGGGCTGGTTTCTATGGAAGCCCGGGCCCCAAGCTGTCACAGCCCCACTGCTCCCGGGGTCTCCATGGAAACTGGCTGCAGCGCTGCAGGCAGGAGCTGCTGGGAAATGGAGTCTGGCTGCCAGTTGATCCGCCATGTTGCCCAGCCCTGAGTTAAAGCATCTATGGCACTAGAGAGGAGTTCAAACTTGCCCTAAACTCATGCTAGAGGCTGTACCCAGTTGACCCAGCTGTAAATGGGTCATGTAGGCTGGGAAGCCAATGACAGAAAGATGTGATGCTAGCCACGGGGCCAGACAGAAGTGCAGCTCCCTGCTATAACTCACAACACCCTGTAGGAAGCGTTCTGAGTTGCAATGATCTCCTGGACCCAACAGAAGTTCACTGTTGGTTCTCTAGCTGTTTGCTTCCAGGAGGGGACCTCCAATCCACCCGCCCCACCCTGCAGTGTGAGCTGAAAACACCCCAGACGGAGCTCCCTCTGCTCCCTTTCCCTCCTCCTATTCTGAAAACTGCAACATGCTGGTAGGCAGCACAGACAGAAGTTACTGAAGATACTATATTTATAAATGTCTTCATCTTCTGATTCCTCATGCAACGAGGGTTCAGATTTTTGCAAGGTTGGGCCCTTTTAAAATGCTTTGCAGCTGTGCACTTCTGTTTGGCTGTAGAGTGCTTGCAGGGGCCAGATCAGGTGAAAACTTGTCACTTCTGTCTGTGCCCATATTGCTCTCTTGTTTGCTATCTACAGAAACAAATAAGTCGCTAGATTTTAGCTGAATTTTGACTTGAGAGGAACCAGCAGATTTAGAAAATCATCCGATGGCCTACAATTAGCAAGTTAAAGTACATTAAGCAGTTGCACAAGGAGAAAGATTTGCAATAGTAAATTCAACAAACTGCATCTCCCATAAATGCAAACCAGGAAATAAGCAAAGTTATTTAGCATTCCCATCTCTGCTCTATTCATCTCTAACTTAGTTGTTTTCCTCTCTGCACCCATAATCTCCATTTCATTTTGAGCAACCAAGAAGCACCTTTCCTTCCTAATGCTAGCTTATTCTCCTGAGATTAGTGATTTACATTAGACTGGCATAGAAATTCAGCAAGAACTCCCAATCCTGAAATGATTGTATATTATGAAAGGTACCAAATGCTAATTTAACTTGAGATAAGTTCTGACATTTTTATTCAGATAGTCTACAAGTGTGAGAAGAAGAATTACCAAGGGGGTGGAGACATGTATAATACATTTTCAAAGTTGATATATCAACATTTTCAAATATACTCCTCAACTGTGTAGAGAAAAATGGATCTCAGTAACAGAACACATTTTGGAAACGAGATAGTTATGTCCCCTTTTGCTTATTGGAAAGTGATGACTAAAGAATGTCCACTACCATTCATATACATCTATTATTTATTGTTGTAACTTCTTGTCATTTTTTGTGTAGCCCACTTAATCAAGCAGCACAGCCTTGCAGGTTTCAGATTCTGCTGTTTTACTATAGGACTCTTGGAAATATGGATTTTATTAGATTTATATCTCATCCTATTCAAATGACTCAGAGTGGCTTACAATCAATAGGCATTGAGAGAGAGAATTACCCAAACAACACCCCAGAACTTGAGACCTCCAACTCTGCTTCTCCCCCCCCACAACAGGGTTCAAATAACATTTCATCTCTTGTGGGGAGTCTGCAAAAAAGGCCAGAGTCAGGACGGTGCTCACGAGTTCCTACCAGTACTGTGGGGCTGGGCCAGCACTGGTGGCAGCTGGAGGGAGCCACCACCGCTGCTGCTGCCTGGGATTTTTAAAAAAGGCATGGGGAAGGCCAGGGTCTGACCTGCCCATGGGGGGGTTCTCATTTCTTATGAGGGACTCTCGTTTTATATGGGAGTGCTCAGCCCCCTGAGCTCCCCCGTAATTTGAACCTGCCACCTCTCAGTTTCCCCAGATACTAATTCCCTGCCTAAACATGCATTTAAGCAAGTTCTCTGGCCAAATCCAACCATGCTTCCTGAATGCCATTTACATCCAGGTATAAGACCTCTTCTAACTTCCTGCACTCTGCCCACCCATTCTCCTGCTTCACCCTCAGGAGAGATCTCTCTATGCTCTCCCAGTGTCTCTTCCAAGCCCATACTCCCTCTCCTACAGAGTGGCTGTCATTGTCACCCCACAAAAACACAGACCTCTTTCCCCTCCCTACAACAAATACAACATTCAATGCAAAAGAGCCTTAACAAAAAAGCAAAAACATAGATCCTCTGTTCCTGCCTCCATCACTGCCAAAGGGCAACACCAAAGGGCATACTTATGAGGGCACCTTAGGGGGCTGGGCCCCAGTTTACACAGATTTATGGAAGTTTAAGTTAATGAAATCATGTAGTACTGTTTTTCTCATCATTATTAAGAATTATTTTGGCTGATCGAACTTACAGGCCAAGAAGAATTTTACATAGGGAAAGTAGTCTACTGTTGCTTATCTGTGCATATCACCCCCTTCTGAAGGAACATTCAAGAGAGTAGAAAAAGCATGATCCCTTTGCCCAAAATCTGAGACAAGCTGTTTATCTAATGTCACTTACTTTCTTTTTTTCCCTCCCTTTGCTTCAGTCTACACAAACTCTGGGCTACTGCACAAATGAGAGGACATGAAGGAAGATGCATGACTGACAGCAAAACTATCCATGTCATCACTCCTTCCTATGGCTTCCACTTTAATCTCTAGCACCTTTCACTCATAATGTAAACACCACTTTTTCATCTCTGCTGCTCCCACACATCCAACCTGCTTTTGCAACTAAAATCCTACAGTTCTTTATCCCTTGTCCTGCAGATATTAGCTTCTTCCCTTCCTGGTTGGGGGTAGTTTCAAAGATGCCATTACTGAGAAAAGACCTTACCAAAAAAACTAGGTGATGAAAACTTAGACTTGATTGTAATGATGGCTCATTTGGGTTCAACCTTCCCTCCATAATTGTCTTGGCTTTCCCTACTACTGGAAGACTTCTGAGCCGATCTATAGTAATCACTGAGTTCAACACACTGTAAATTTCAAAAGTTAAAACTGTTTTTTAATCTTATTTAGATAAATTTGATCCCAATTTACTTTCTTTAGTTCTACCTTTGTTAAATGGGATCCGTAACACCATAGCTTTCGGTTGTTAATGTATGGCATATAGCTCAATTCTATTATCATTCTAAGATAATGTTTGGATCTAAGACATGACTGCATATAGAGTAGGTTTTGCAATGGAGCAAGATAACTTTATATAACACAGGTGTTTGGTATTCATCCGTGTAACTTTCTACTAGTCTATACACTGACTGAAAAATATAATGAATGCCTTACATGTTAATCATGAGAGACACAGCGGTTGGAATGTGCTATACAATGAATTATGCATTTTATCCCACATGGGACTTAATATTTACCATATCTTGCTGAAATCCATTATGAAGAACAAACATTGTATTTATACAACAAGCTGCAAAACTATTCATTTGCATTGTTGCAGGTTAAGAAAAGGTAACAGTGCACTGTGGTCTCTGTAGGGAAGAGCCAGTTTGCAATACATTTTGTGCCTTTGTGCTGTTACCACTAGAGACAAAGGGCCAAGTTCTAATCCCAGATGCACGGCACCATGTTTCTTGGAAAATCCTCCATTGAACATGCATGGAAAAAAGGCAAGAACACAGTAAGCAGCACATTGTGAGGCCTACTAAAACAAAAAGAGAAAGCATATAATTATACTGTGCAACACAGAAGAGTTAGTATTGTAGGGGAAGCTTTTCCATTTGCAATGCTCTGACTTCAGCAGAACAGGTTTTGCCCTCCCTATCAAAAGCAGGGCAGCAAGGTGCCAACTTGTAACTTGGGTTCCATTTGGTTAGATTCTGCACACACACAGAGTGAAAAACAGCTCTTGCCCACCAGGGCTGATGGGGGATAGGGGAAAAGAAAACATCTCTATTTCACATATCAGCAACAGACAGAGATTAAGTGACCTTCCCAAGATACACGGGGTATGAGAGAGACAAAATCTGAATTTAGATTCCCAAAGTCCCAATCAAGCTCCTTAACCACAATGTTGTCCTTATTGACTTTACACTCAGAATGCTTTGTTAGTGCTACTCAATAGATATTTGCTAAAAGAACGCTTTTTAAGATGAAGATAGAGTGAAGCTGGCTAGCCATCTCTCTGCTCTTCTGCTAATGTGTCTAATTATTTTTTTAGGCTTTGGAAACCTGTACAATCTAAAATCAAAGTGTCATTGTATCATTTTCATGGATTTAGTTATCATCACTCAGATTTTAACCCTGCTCTGGTAACTCTTAAAAATCTTCCACCTTCCACCTTGCCTTTCCTTTATGCCAGCTTTGAAAAATGCAGTCTTTGATTTAAAAAAAAAATCATTAAAGAAAATCCTTTAATGGAAATTTTAATTTCATTTCCCTGAGGGCTATAAAAAAGCCTCCAACCCAAGAACTTGATCCTGCAGATATTTGTGCAGGTGAGTTTCCTAATTGAAGCCACTCAGATAGTGATGGCTCTTCATGTATGTAAGTGCTTACAAGATCAGCCGTGAACATTTTACATGGGGGAGTTAGTGCACAGTACTGATTGCAGAGTATTGGTTTTACATGTCTCCAATAATGTGCAATTCTTTACTAACGTCTTAACCACTACTTACATCCAGCAGAACCTCTAATTTCAGAACCTGCATGTCTGAAATTTTTAGATTTGTTGTTTTGCTCACTTTGTGGATAATGACACTTGTTCAGTGATATGTTCCCTTGGGAACATTAGAAATGTTATAGGAGTCCATGAAGGATGTCTCAGTAGGCACATATCATCCATGCGGGCTTTATAAAGTTCTTGAATTTGGAATTAAAATCTAAATTCATTACCCAACATTTCCCACACTAGTTAAATTCATAGATTCATAGATTGTAAGGGCTGAAAAGGACCTCACAATATTATCAGTTCAGCCCCCCTGCGTTAGGCAGGAACACTACTTGAGAGGATCACAAATATAAAACCAGAACATGATTTCTAGGCCACTCCATTTTGCAGCCAGAAGCAGCCAGAAAGGTGTTATGAAAACATTTTGAGTGGAAGAGAACAGCTTGATATTTAAACTCCCATACCTGAAGATCCTTTAACTTTCCACAATTTTTTTGCAGTGGGACAAAGGTCTAGCTTGTGAAATGTTAAGTACATTGGTTTAATTTTGATAAAGTTGAATGAAGAGTTGATAACAATTTAAAGGCTGTTTTGTCTCTGTATAATAAGAACAATGACACACAATATTGTTTAAAGTAATCACACATGACATTTTTGACTGTCAGTGCTAAGTAACAAAAGGACTAAAAGTAACCACCATATTGCACAGCCTACTTAAAACTGCACAAACTGGGTAGACTATACTCATGCCCATGGTTTGGCCACACCATGCTTCATTAGAGCTATACTGTACACTCCAGTGATAGGCCTCACAATCATTCTAATCTATATAGGTTCTTATGCCCCTCTCATCACTGAGTGCCTCTCAGTAGAACATTAAACAATGTGATTAACATCTGTCCTGTGTTTGTTCTGGTCCCTTAATTGCAAGGACTTACATCATCAGTTATGCTTTATATTACTGAAGAAAAGAATCTGTAATTGAAACCATTCCAGGAGAGTTGATCACATTTTCTTAGTAACAAGAACTTACCCCAGAGTAACTAGACCTGGGGTTGATCTTAATATGGAGATGCCAGCCTAGTGAAATTGCTGATACACACAAATTGCAGTCTATCAGGAAAAGCCATTTGTGAAGTTAGCAACAAACTCCAGCAAACCAGTCTTCATAGCCACTAGTAATTTAAGCCATGAACTGGAATGCAACTGCATGCTGGAATTTTAGCAGAGAATGATGAAATGTGGCATAACAAATATACAACTGAAAATGATTTAGTGCAAAAACCAAGAAATGTGTTGCTGGGTATTAGAGTGGTATCAAAAATAAACTTGTCTCTGAGTGCTTGTTTGCAGGTATCTCATATATAAACATGCTTGTTTACTGTGGTTTTGGAAATTGATTACTTTATGACTCTTACTATAATTGCACCTATCTTAAGTTTTTGGACTACATAAGGTTTAATTGAGGCATACATTTATTTCTAGCTTCCATTTCCAATCATTGTAGATCATTTCCTGATAGAGCTCAGTTTCCCAGGCAGTTTGCCTTTAAGTTGTGCTAAATTTTCTTTTTCAGCTTGTGTCACTGAAAATCTTCTGCTTATTTTACTTGAATTGCTTTAAAAGCAAATAATAAAAACACTTCTTTGGAATTAACAAGTGCCATGAAGGCCAATTGCTTCATAACTGGAAAAAAAACCAAAACCTGGGTGATTGTGGGCTGGCAGAGTCCACCGTCAGGTGAGTTGGGAACCTGGTAGGGGTCGAACCCAGACAGTGTTAGTGGACAGGTCTGTATTGTCTTAGTGGGAGGTAGCCACAGGGTTTGGTTCTTGGCCCCGTGCTGTTCAACATCTTTATCAACGATTTAGATGAGGATGTGGAAAGCATGCTGGCCAAGTTTGTGGATGATAATTTATGGAGAAAAATGGTCATGCTAGGGGATAGGATGTGGATCCAAGTGGACCTGGACAAGCTGGAAAGGTGGGTATAGAGGAACCGGATCAGTTCAATAAGGATAAATACAGAATGCTTCATTTGGGGAGCTGTAACCAGCAACATGAATATAAGTTAGGAGATGTCCTGGCCAGTATGATGGCTGAAAGGGACCTCAGGGTTATGGTTGATCACAGGATGAACGTGAGGCACCAGTATGATGCTGTAGTCAGAGCTAATGGCATACTGGGATGCATTAGCTGATGCATTGCGAGCAGGACTAAAGAAGTGATACTTTCTTTCTACTCAGCATTGGTGAGACCCCAGCTGGAGTAGTGTGTCTAGTTCTGGGTGCCACTTCAAAAAAGATGTGAAGATTCTTGAAAGAGTCCAGAGAAAGGCCACAAGAATGATTAAGGGCCTGGAGGACAAACCTTATGAGGAAAGACTAAGGGATCTGGGACTGTTCAGCCTGGGGAAGAGAGACTGACGGGGAACTTGGTGGCGGTCTATACATATGTAAGGGGTGAATATCAGGAGCTGGAAACAGTGCCATAGCAGTGGAGGGGCTGAGGTGGGGTGGCAAGCAGGGCAACCGTCCTGGGTGCCCAAGTGAAGGGGCTCCAACAGGCGCTGCCCAGCTGTGGTGGGGCGTAGGGTGGAGCCGTGAGCAGCTTGTTCGGGGGGGGGCACAAGGATGGGGGAAGGGCGGCTCCTTCCACTGCATGCACTCTCAGGCAAGCATGGTAGGGCATGTGCCCCCTGGATCTAGGTGCAGGGAGGGAGTAGGCTGCCTCTGCGATCTTTGCCCCAGGCACCAAACTTCATTGCTATGACACTGGCTGGGAGAAAAACTGTTCACTGGGGTGCCCCAGGGGAGGACAAGGAGCAATGGCCATAAACTGTTAGAGGATCGTTTCAGGTTAGATGTAAGAAAGAACTTCTTTACAGTAAAGGATGACCAGAATCTGGAATAGACTTCCCAAGGAGGTGGCACAGTCCCCAACCTTGGAAGTTTTCAAGGGGAGACTGGGCAGACACTTTACTGGAATCATTTGATCTCAGCAGTATTTCTGTCCAGAGCAGGGGAGCTGGACTCCATCTTTCGAGGTAACTTCCAGCCCTTAATTGCTATGATTCTATGAAAATAAAATGTTTTCCATAGCTAAATACTTTAGCATTTAGCATAAACTTTACAAGCCATTGAGAAAAGAAAGTTCAGTCAAAGGGGAAAAGGCTGCTTCTTTTTTCACCTTGGCCATATTTTTATTTATTGTCTTCATAATTAGAGGCACTGGCCTGGGAAGAAAGGCCATCAGCCAGTTGTGTCCAATTCTGGTTAAATGCTGAGCACAGATATCTGGAAAAATCTGTGCCAACTTAGGAGCCTTGATGTGGAATAAATCCTTATTCTACCCAAAGCCTATGGCAAGGCTTTTCCACAGACTCCTTCTGCATTAGTCCTAGAAGGGACTTCCAACAGGGTTGGCACCAGGTTGGACAGGGCTGTGATGTTTTGTGGGATGACTTAAGGTGCTACACATGAATTCCGCTTGATATTGCGTGCTCTCAATATATCTATAATGAACTAAAACCTCCACTGTGCTCTCACAGTACCATAATAAAAACTGTCTTTACCTTTATTTGGGGCACACAAGAGATGTCAGGAGAAAATGTTGCAGGCTAGCAACGGAAGCTCCTTAAATCTGATTGATCTTCTGTTCAAATAAAAGCACAGTTGGATTAAGCTGACCAAAGCAGGACTGGGTCTTGTCAGATGAGGCTGGTACAAAGCAGTGGGTGATCCTGACATGGCTGATTGGGATGTTGCAAGACAGAGAGGGCAGAGACTTGAATAGAAGCATGGGAATCATTCCACTGTCACTCATTCATCATCCCATCTCCTCTGTTCAGCTGCACCCTTTCACCACCACACCTACTCGAGCTGAGGAAGCTTGCTGCCACAGCCTAATGAGGTATGGAGCAACCTGCATACCTGGAAACTGGTCAGCTAGGGTCACCCAGGAAGGAATCAGGTTTTGAGGGGATTTTTTTGTGTGTGTATAGAGCTGTCTGTCTGTTTGCACCTGGAGAGGCCCAGGGAGCTGGAACTGCGTCTCAGGCTAGGCAGTTGGAATGGGACGTTTTTACCACAGACAGGGGTTGAATTAGCAGCAACATCTGCTCTAAAAGGACTTGTGTTCAGAAAATTGCTATTTGAAAAACAAAAGCCAGGCAATCTATACCCAGAGAATGTGCCTGGAAACCCAGAGTAAGAGGCAGTGCCTATGCTTTGCTCATATTCAAAAAAGGCTGAAGTCCATGAGTCCAATGCTAGAATCTAACCTGCTTCATGACTGTTTAAGTAGAGAGAGCCTGACCAGGGCAGCAAAAGGAGCCCAAAGTAAAATAGGAGGAGAGGCCCAAAGCAGATTTCAGCAACTACCGTTATCCATTCTAGGGAAAGGAGTGGGACAGTACATGAATTGGCCTACGTGGCTCCACACCTTTTCACTTCCAAGTGGAAATGATGGGATTAAAATTGGCTTGGAGGCTGGAAAGTGGTAAATGTGTGCTGAGAAAGATCTAACAACCCTTAAAAATTAAGCTGTATGTTTAGCAAGCATTTAGGTCCAGCTACATACTCCAGGAGTGCGGTCTTAATGGTTCTGCTTATACATCCTAAGCTGTCAATAAGAAACAGTTGCTCCTAGCAGGCATGACATACATAAAGGGGATGATTGATAAGGGTGCTGCTGACCAGGATTATCTTGAACAAATGCTGTTTTTAACATATTTGCCTGTGCCAGTGGGTCCATGACAGTCAAGATCCAGAGAGCTGTCTAGACAGAACTTTTCAATAGTGAATGCCATTCCTGGACAGTTGCAACAAGAGTTAATCAGTTAAACCAGATCTAATACTGATTTGAAATGCTGAAAAGAACCAACTGAGCAGTAAGTTGGAGGCAGTATTTGCATATCAGCATGTCCATGCAAATGTTTAGAAGAACATACCCATAATGGTGTTGTGCCTCTGTCTTGGAAAAAACAGAGTATGACACACAAGGGAAGACGTAATATTTAAAATATAATCGATACAAGAAAAATCCCTCCTGCTTTTCAGACAGGTTCTACTGCAAAGGAAATAATACTGAACAGTGTAGATCAACTCTGGACCTGAACAAGTTACACACACATCACAGAGACAATTCTGCTCTCACACCTTTGTAATGTCAAGAGTTAATGAGTAACCAAGAAGAATTTGGCTCCTTGTTTGCAATACAACAAGATCCAAATAGGTCTTAATGAATATGTAAGCACGTTACAATGACAGAACAAGCTGATACTCAGCTCACTATATAAACTTGTATAATAACTCCACACTAATGGCCTAATCCTACAAGGTACTGAGTGCTGTTCACTCTCAATAACATTGAGAGAATTTGGAGGGGCTCAGGATTGTAAGGATTGTGGCCAGAAGTCATTGCAGCACAATTATGATACAATAGCAACAACTGCTTGATTATTAGTTGCAGCAATATGCTCTAGAATGGCTTAGAATAGGTAAAGCAGCCATTTAAAAGGCAAAAAAAAAGAAAACTGTTGCAGGAATAATATTTCTAGCATGTTCCTATGTGTTAGAAGGAGCCGACCAAGCTTCTAAGGAGAACATGTTTCATTTTTGATGAATGATGCACTATCCACACAGTCTCAAGTTCCTCAAGGGCCCTAAACCAGCAGTGGCTTTCTGGAAACACGCAGTTTCAATCACAGCCACATTATCTTTGCCAGCATTGTTTATGAAGGTGTCAGGGGAGAATGTGGTTCTCCTTATGAAGCTGGTATTTCAAGAAAATAGATTTTTCCTGACCCTGTGCAGAAACACGTATTAAAATGTTCAAAATGCAACCAAATTTGGGTTCCTATGCATGAGCCGGGAGGGTGCTCCAACACGCTATAATTACAGCACATCAGAGTAGACTCGACTAATCAAGTTTGCTGGACCACGGTAATTACTGTGCTCCAGCCAGCCTCCATGTCTCATGTATAAGTGTGGGTCCCCTCACTTCAAAATGGTGGTGGGGGTGCTTTAACCCCCTCCCCCCACCACACACACACATTCCTGGAGCATGTGTAAAAATGCCCAGAGTTACATAGCCCTCCTTTCTGAAAAATCAGCTTCTTGCAAAACCTTGGCTGCTTTTACTTTGTTTCTTGAGTTACATCAGAATTGATGGAGGGAGAATAGTTTGTTTGGAAAACTCTTTAGTATTTTAGGATTTTCTATGCATCTTTAAATAAAGAAAAGACTTTTTTGGTTTTCCTATCATGTGAGTAAGATGAAGATAATATAGAAACATGTTTGCATAGTTCTCAAACATTGTGGTCAGAATGAAACAAGCTTTAAAATTGCAGATTTCCCACAGAGTGGAAATTACAGTTCCTGCCCAGCCCTGGGGCTGATATCCTAGAACACAGTAGCAACGATTTGGCCCACAGACTGGATCTGGCCTGTGAAGCCTTATTATCCAGCTTTTTGTGCTGCCTGCAGGTCTTGGATTGGCCCCACGTACTGCATGCAATATGCCCTGGCCCAGCACATGGAGAAGGTCTGGGGCACACATTGCATGTTGTGGTGTGCTGGCCTGGCTTTACATACTGGATCCAGGGCTGGTCTGGATTGGGCCCACAGACTGGGCCTACACAGTACAGCCAGAATGTGGGGTAGGGATGACACAAACTGAATGCAGTACAAGGGACTGGAGCAAGCGCGCACGGTGCAGGCAGTCTACAGGACCAGCATGAAGTGCTGCTGCACGCAGCGTCCTTGTCAGCTCAGCCCTGCATGCTGGCTCCAGCATGCGCAGTTGGTCTGTGGGTCTGATCTGGCCTGTGGGGCAGGAGGAGTTTGATACCCCTGTCCTAGAGTGCAGCGTCCTTGTCAGCTCAGCCCTGCATGCTGGCTCCAGCATGCACAGTTGGTCTGTGGGTCTGATCTGGCCTGTGGGGCAGGAGGAGTTTGATACCCCTGTCCTAGAGTGCAGTATAATGCACTTGAAACAGGCACTGTGATCCTCTATGCACCAAGGACTAGCTGTAAGACAGCTGTACAGGTTGGGTGTGTAGACCAGATGCCCCAAACTGGTATGTAAGCACTGCTTCTGCCTCCAGGCACTATAGTTAATTTAGCTAAGCAAGAAGCATACTACAGATATTGAATCTACAGCCTTTGGGCTCTAGTCTGGGCTGAGGCTTCCTTCTTAGCCTTGCCCATTATCTAAGGCTCCTCAGTTCACAATCTGTGCTGCTCCAGACCTACAGTGCTCCCTTATTACACATCATTTAATGAAAGCTGATCTGTAAAAGTGCAGAATATGACAAACTCCACAGCAACAGACTTGGGTGAAAATTATGCGTAATAAAAATTTCAGCACATTATATACCCTTGGTACATATACAGGTTGCTTTTGCTCCATTATTTTAACCAAAGATAAGACAACTTATCTAAATTTAATCACAGTATCACTAACTGCATGGAACCCTATTAAAATTGTTTTTAAAAAACAGGCCAAAAAGTTATTTCAGAGGCTCATTAAAATGAAAATTTAACTAGGTATTTTATTTTATTCCAGAGTTGTCTAAGTCTTCTTTAGAGAGATCATACAAGCATTCAAATGAACATGTCACATACGAGAATATAAACGTCCTCTCTCTCATTCCTTTGTTTCCTAGCTCTGTGTGTGTGATTTGTCTCTTTCCTAATGATTACTAAGTACCCAGTACTTTCTTATGCAGGAAGCTTATGTCAAACTAATTAACTTTTAATGAGAGGAAACCAACTGATTAGAATGTTTTTCTTAGCCCTTGAACCAATAAATTTTGCCTGTACACTTCACTGCATACAGTTAGCACCACAAGCATCGCCACAGAATATTGTGTGCTTACACAAGAGTGTTTATTTGAATAAATTTTGGGGTAGCTTAATGTGCCAACTTGCCTAAGTGGCGAGCTAGATCTAAACTGAAGATGCTTGGAAAAAAACTGCCGAGACTAACATTTTATTTCAATTTTGACTCAAACACTTACCATGGAAAATGCAGTAAGGGAATGTTACTAAGGTCAAAGGGAGTTTTACTAAGGTCAAACATAGGACTTACTTCAAACACACTTAAAAGGTTCAAACATACTTAAGATAAGTCCTGCTCATGGGTAGATTTAGGATTTTGAAAAGCAGGGTGGGTGTGGACAATGTGACTACAAAACCACTCTTCCTCAGGCAGTTGTATCCTGTCAGCATCTGCTGGGAACTTCAAAATGCCCAAAGCTGGTATGATTCCTCTGTCACTCTGGACACCCTCTGGCCCTCAGTGGCACCTCCCCTCTCCCTCTCCACCAGGATTTTGTCTCTGGGTGTAGGAAGGGGGGGGAGGGGGCTGACTGCTTCTGCTGCTTTACCCTGCGACCCAAGGGTGTGGGGAGCCCCAGAGCTGCTCCTGACCTGCTCCAGGTGGGGCTGCAGTGGGTGTCTGCATGGGGTGCTGAGCTTAGCTGGGGATAGCGACAGCAGTAGGTTGGTCCCCACTTCCAGCACCTGATCCCTGCTCAATAAATTCAGATGTCCCTACTGGTTGGGGGCAGGTGCTAGAAGGGAGGGGCCCTCCCTACCAACACTGCTGTCCTGGGTCCAGGCTGGCGCCCCAAGTAGCCACTCTGCACAGCAGGGATCCCTCAGGCTGGTGGGGGAAACCCAGGGGAGGGGACAAGGCTGAGACATGTGCCACATGGAACCAATCCCAACATCTCTCAGCTGGTGTGGGGCACAAGTGACTTGGGGTTTCTCTTACCCTTGGTCAGCTGGGGACAGTGGTGGCAGTGGACAGGTTCTCCCTGACCTGCTGTCTGCTTGGTTCCTCCAGGTATCGCCTGCCTGCCTGGAGACTCCAGCCAGGCATTGAACTGTGCAGGGAACTCAGACACCTGTGGTTGTGGGAACTGGAGCTGCTGGCAGGTGAGCTACACTTTTGAAGGGAGGTGCAACTACATCACTGCACCCCCTGGATTCTCCCTTGGTCCACTGCAAGTTGATTTAGGTTTATGAGCAAACCCACCCACATACTTTAAATAATGTGTTGCCCCGCTGAGTTTTTGAACAAGGTCAAACTCAGGTTTTCTAGTGTGAGGGACATCACTGAGCCCATCGCCATACCAGCCCATTTATTCAAAGTTTTTTTTTCATTTCTTCTCTTCACACTAGTGCCACAGAGTAGGTGACATTAGTGCATGAACATTGGCTGAGAAAATTCAGGTAAATTCAGGACAGGAAAAAAACATTTTGGTTACAAAGGAAAGATGGCTTGAATTCACATCATCTAGTCACCTCTAAATCCAGGTCTGATTCAAAGTCCTACCTGCCATTTCCTGCATATAAACAATGGAACCCAAACCCTGGGTCTGTCAGGCAGTTAAATATGGATGTGAATTGGTGGTTCTAGTTCCTTTTTCATTATTAGACAAATAGGTTAATATTAAGGTGACAACAATTATCCTCTAAAGGCTTATATCTGCATCTTTTGCTCTTGTAATGTAAGTTTAATGATGTTTTTTAAAAAAGAAGATGGTATATTAGTAGCTGTAGTTTCTAAATATTCTAGGGACTTTCATACCTGATTCTGATCTTATTCATTCTGGTGTAAACCATAATTAATTCCACTTAAGTTCATGGAGTTGTTCAAGTGTAAAGCTGGTGAGAGGAGAATCAGGTCCACTGTCTCCAAGTGCATCTATATTTTATAGCACAGTAAATGGCTAGTGGGTTGAGAACACAATAAATTAGACTGAACTATAGAAGTTAATTCCCTATGTGGAAATTCCCAAGTTCAGGCCTTTATGTCCTGCCCCTTATCCAACATAGCAAAACTAAACCATTTGTTTGCATGCTGCTTCTATGGCTGTGAAGGAGGGGACAGAATTTGCCCAATTTCAAATAGAAAATAATGTTGATTGCTATTGTATTAGTCTCCCATCTTCCTGAAGCATGAGAACAGCAGACAAACTAGAAGCCTCAAAACTTTTACTCCAATTTTCTTAGGGCCGTTCAGGTTGCTTCTTCCTGATCTCTTTTTGGAAGGAAATCCATTCTAGAACTGAACAGATGCTTCCATTTCTTCTAGGTAATCAGTTCAGATAAACCAACCATGGAGGTTAATACTATTTAAGTTACCATGGGTAAGAAAGACTAGCGGGTATTTTTCACTTTGTACTTCTGTGCTAAGAATACCTATGAAGTTCAGTCCTCTGCTGACAATGATTTTTGCTCTGTATTATTCCAGTGTGTACCATTGATTCTCACTATTGTGTATGCTACATAGGAGTGTGGCTGCTGATTCTATATTAGTCTTTTCTGGCCTGGAGGAGGAAGGGTTTTTTTTAAACACTTTTCTTAAGAGTGCAGTTGGGATGCTTATCTATTAGTTTCATAGTCCGAGTGAGCATGTTTCTAAGACCCTGTAATTTTTACATAGCTGGTGCATTCATAGCACAAGGCTCTGCCAGTGATATCTGGCATATACATACCCTTGATAACCCTGGGGTTGATCCAGTACCTGTAAATCTATTTTCTATAGCATGATGGAATTTAAATCTATGTAAAACGTATTATTCTTTTTTCAACTAGACAAAGAACTCATTATGAAAGCTGGAGGGAGGTGTTCACCTCTCTAGTTGGTGAAGTCTAGTGAACAGTACCTTAAAGCTTCTGAGCTTAATTCCTTTATCTCTTTAGGCAATAAAAAGCCAGGCTGAAAAACAAGTGTAGAAATCTGAACCATTGAGCTGGGGGAAAATTCAAACTGTTAGAAGCACAGAAGACAGCAGTGTTGCTTAAATACAAAGTAACCTACAGTCGGAAATCACAGCACCAGGATCTGTGAAAAGAATTTCTGTAGCATGAATGAGGTGAGGCTGAATGATTGTGACTGTATCAGATATGGGCAGACGGGGGGAGGAAAGAGTCCGAGAATAGCACTTTTAAGTGCATTGAGACAAGTTGTAGCAATGAAAAGGAAGGAAAGAGAACTGGGACTAAGTGACAAAATATCTTCACCTCACTCTGAACATACACCCACTGTAAAGACACATGCAATATACATTCCTATTTCTTATTATATGTCAATCCCACTTTAGTTTATCACTGTCATATTTTTATTATTTCAAGTTTTTTTAACATCACTAGACCTACATGTCAACATGAAGGGTTTCATGATGGTTTTTTTTTAAAGAAAACTGTTCATTGGGATTCATTATGGTCATTAGAGCACTTATTATGCTAATGAGTGCTTATTATTAGTGCTCAAAGAGTAGCACAACATTTTCAGAAGATCAGGAAGGCTAGTTCTGGTGTCCTCTTACAATAATTATACTTTTTGCTCATCTAAATTGCTTCTGTCTTCAATTAGATGGGATATTTTTCACTTGCTCTCCCTAAGTATATTTATATGTATTGGTAGGAACTCTTTTGGAAGTTGACAATTTCCTTAAATTTGCAAGGTGAGGAGAGGAAGCTGAGAAGGCTTTGTTTTGGTGGTATATTAAGTGATACTAAAGTATTCTATATTAAAGGTTCCTCTTTAGAATACTGTGGGATTAAATGCTGCTCTATAAATTCAGTATGCTTTTGTCACTATTAAACTGGCAAATTACAAATAGATCCTTGTGTGCACTCTGTGTACAGGTCCAAAAGTCAAACCTTTGGATAGGACAAAATAGTGGGACCAACCTATTTCTAATTATCAAACTTGAGTCAAACTTTGGCAACCTGTGGCTTGCCCACTTGGCAAAGCTGATAGGTTTCTTCCACTGTGCTCCGGGCTTGAGAATCCAACATTTGTGCTCATATCTGTTCTCTGTTTACGTTTTTTATCAGTTCTGTACCTGCCTGTGTAAGTAATTTATATTAATAAAGAATTGATAGAAACTGTTTCCAGCCATTTCCTATCAGACCTAATCAGAATGTGTGTGTGGACTAAAGAAGGGAATAGCTCTCATTAGCTTTAATATATAAATGTAGAAATCTACTTAAAATTCTTGGAAAAACCAAGACTGAAATCTCATGTATTCTCATTTGTCTCTTTGTCCCCAGTGATTTCTGAGGCAGTGAACATATTAAAATAGAGATAGTGTTAAAGTTCCTGAACTGGGATCAGGTCATCTAAACACTAGACATGAATTGGAGAAGGGGAAAGATGATATAGACTATCATATACACAAACAGATCAGGTGATCGTTTTTTGACAAGTACTGTCTTTTCAGGATGTTCCATGATTTAAATGAGTCCTGTCTTCTGGCCAGTATTTAAATCATTCTAGTGATTTTGGGAATCAAGTGAGGAAGTACTACGAAACGCCCAGATAATGTGATCCAATATAGTGAGAAATTCATGTGGTGTTAAGGAGCCAAATTTACTGATGCATCTCTGGTAGAAGGTCTAATGTTTTTTGTTGTGCAAGCATTGCTTGTCTAGTTTGTCACCATCTTTTCTATCTGCCCTTCTCTCTCTTGCTCTCCTTCCCAATATGTTGTTTCTTCTGACATGAGCTAAATAAATTATTTTCTGCACCTAGATATGTCACCACAGGATGCAAAACAACAAACAACAAAAATATCGAGAGTCTGGCTGATGGCTGGGTATTCCTCGAAATAGACATAGGACAGACTCAACAGCTGCATCTTGCCATTGGCAGATTGTCTGTGGCAGGTTTTACTTATATTAGTATAAATGTAATGAAAAATTGGGGAGGGCACCAGTAAAGTTACCAATATAAATAGAGGGTTCCCTATTAGACAGTTACACCCAGACTTGCTGGAACTGGGGGATTTCACACCAGGTCCAAATCTGGAATTGCATTATACTGTTTGGTTTCACACTAAGCTAAACTTTGATTACTTACTGTGACAAAAATTGGTGGCAGGGGGGCTGGATAATCTCCATCCAAGAACTCTCAAAGAAGTGGCCCACAAATTAGCAACATTTGTAGTACAAATCTTCAATGAATCTGTCAGTTCCAGGTTGCTGCCCCAATACTACCAAATACTAGCAAATATAGCACTGGTGTTCAGAGTTGGGAAAGAGTGAGCCAAGCAATTACATGTGTAGGTAAAGATAGGGAAATAAATAGAAAATGGGACAAAATAATACGGCTGTATTCAAAGAAGATTTCATAGATTTCAGAGACATTTGGGCTGGAAGGGACCTTGGAAGATCATCGAGTCCAGCCCCACCCCCACCCAAAGGGCAGGAAGTCAGGTGGGGTCATAGGATCCCAGCAAGATAAGCATCCAATTTGCTCTTGAAGGTGTTCAGTGTAGGTGCTTGAACCACCTCCGATGGCATGAACCACCCCATAACAGGCTAGGGGTGTTCCTGAAGCAATGATCAGTGCATGTGATATGTATTCAAGTGCTGGTTATCTCTAGGGTGGAGCTGGGACTCTGGTCGAATGTGAGACCTGTCTGTTCCACGCACCAGGACTTCTGCCATTGCTTGTGGGTTAAAGTGGATGATTTTATGGATCTTTAAAACAAATAGCTGTCTGCAAATATGGAGGACTGCACTCAATGGCCTGGGACACCCCTTCCTGTCCTATGTCCTCCTATATTTACATGGGAAAGGCCTTTTTCCAGAGGAATTAATCTACTGGTATAGAACAAAGCCCCTCAAATACAGAACTGACTCCAGGGCTCATAACATTTTCAAGCATAAATTTCAAAGGTAAAATGTAGCTTTTCTTTTTGCATTCTTAAGCAGGGGAAAGGACTGTTGGCATTTCTGCTTTAATGAGACTCACACTGGGTGGAGGTCCTTTAGTTTAGCTAAAAATCTTGAAAATGTTTTTTAAAAAAGGAGGAACATTTCCACATGCATTTAATCTACAGTGGGTCACCAAGAAACGTTAAAACCATTACAGCATTTGGAGCAATGATTTTCAACCTTCATAGATGCTGGGCACTGTGGCACTCCTGCCATGGCACTCTGGTTGAGAACCACTGACTTAGAGGCTAGCAAGATCTATTTTTACTTTATTACAACTAATGTATGTAAAAAACTAATAATAGTAGAATCCACAACCGGCCTTGATAATTCACATGATCATTACGAAGCAAGCAGCACAGAGCGTGCCAGTAACTTGGCTTAAAGGATTAATGCCATGTCTCAGAGGCTTCAAATCTATCCTCAAATACACAGGGACAATTCCCACTGAAGTACATAAGAATTAGGACACCGAGTCAAGGGGAAAAGAAGGCCCATTCAGATTAACTGGTACAACTGCTCTGGCCTAGCTGTTCTTTTGTAGCAACTTAAACACATGAATTAGTATTTACTAGTCTAAACCTCCTATGCACAGCTGGTTCTTTGCTTCAAGTGCTTTTTATAGCTGGTAAATGCTTTGAACAATGCTTAAATTTAAGGAACTGAACTGAAAGCTAACCTCAAAGTATCCCTAAAAACCTCTAAGCGCCTCTAATATAATACTCAGGACTGCCTTATTTTTTTTCTTCGGATAGGTGCTATCCCAACTAAATCTAAAGTGTCACAGCGAATCCTTTTAAGGACTGTTAAGTGCAGAAGTAACTCGGTCACTTTTGCTTTTTATGCCAGCATCTCTCTAGTAACTCAGAGAAGCAGCTCATTTTGCAAGTGAAACCACCTATTGAACACAAGCAACTGAATATCTTAAGATAATATATGGCAGATACCATACAGTGCCCAGAAACGTGTGAGTTCTCCTAGCTTTTATGCTCACTAATGAATTAACTTGTAATTGTCATGAATAGAAGGAAAATGATTTTTTTTCCCTTCGGGTGGGGGAGGCAGGGGAGAAAAAAAATCTATTTGGGAGCTTTATAAGACTGAAAAAGCACTATAACATTTTGTAAATCAGAAAGAGAAGATTTTGATCTAAATTTTTTTAGATAAGAAACAAAGATAACCTTTAAAGGTTATTATATCTTAAACAATTTAAAGAAATCAATGGGCATTCAGGGTTAATGAAGTATGAAGAACTGGTATTAAAAGCAAATGCTGCAACATAAGGCAACTTTGGAAACAGAATAGGAATGAAAGAATAAAAGAAAACTGTTATTTCCCCTAATTAATCAACAACTCATTCATGGAAAACTTTCTGTATCCAGAGGGTGGGGAGCAAGGAAGCAGGCTGAAGAAGGAAACATAATGGTAAAAAAGGGACAAATGAAAAATGAGATTGGCTTTATGTTGGTGAAGCTGCTATTTGCACTTGCTGTTTTGTGACACTTCAACTAGTTTTAATGTAGGATTCAGAAACCTGGCATAGAAAGGACAGATGCTATATCTGGCTATTAAGAGAAAAACGTATCTGAAATTTCGAGCTTAACCTGAAAGAAAAGAATTCAACATTAGAGGATAAGAAAATGACCCGAATAATATACATTGAAGCAGTAACACCCTTGAGGTTTGGGGAGAGGTAAGCAAAGTATCTGAGAAAAAAAAATCTAGCCATGAGGGGTGTGTGTGGAAATGGCAGTTTAATGAAAACGATGATTAAAATGAGCTAGAGAACTATGAGGTAAAAGATCAGAGAGCACAAGAAAAAAAAGCTATCATGGATTTTCCACAGGGACATGTAGCATGACAACTAGTTCTTTCCTGTCCAGCCAGTCCCTGCCTGACTGAGGAATATATCAAGTCTGATTCACCGCTACGTTACTTCAGTTTTGTGCCAGTGTAAGTCCATAGAAATCAGTGAAGTTAAGGGTGTCTCTGGGGAGTTGAAAGAAAGAAACCCAATATCTTTCATACAAAAGCTATTGAAAGAAATCTTAGGAAAAAGAAAAATGATCTCTAGACTGTACCAAAAGAGAGCTTTATCCTCCCTGAAGGCCAGAAGGACATTCGGCAGGGTTTAGGGTGGTATTTTCAATAGTACTCATTATTGGCTTAACTCTGCTGCCATTGAAATCAATGGCAGCTTTAACTGTGCCCTCAATGAAGTTAAAGTTAAGCCAATGTTGAGCATTTTGAAAATCCTGCCCTTAATGGGTATATATGCAACCTTATAAATAAATAATTGCTAATGAGAAGATAAAATATCAAACCCCATCTCTTTCTCCGGGGGTCTCAGAAGAGTTAGATTTCTTAGTGCTTAAGGTAAAATGGGGAAAAAGAAAAAGCAGCGGAGGTATTGGAGTGAAATGAATGCATTGCAGACTCTATAAATTTAGGCAGTCACAAAAGCTTTCAGCTACCCAAATTGGAAAGGCAAAGATGTGCAGAGCTAAACCTTGCAGTTTTCTGGGCTTGAAACTTAGACGAGAAAAGGCTGTTTATGGGCATTACATGGGATGTGTTGGGTAGACCGAGTTCTGCCCTGGCACCCAAGTGTGCTGACAGCTCTGCCCGTATAATGAGCCAGGGAACACAGAATATGCCTGTGGGGCATGGTTTGCTGTAAAAGGCTAGGCCTCAAGTCAGCAGACACTTGCTGCCACTAGTGACCATGAGCAAGCAGTCAGATGTACACGTGATTCCTATTCTAAGGGGCTGTAAACATATCTTTGCTATGCCTTGAGGTAATGCTCCAAGTACATTCTGTCCTATGATAATCAGAGGGCTTTTGTGCTTGAAATATGACCAGCTCTGCAGTGCTATTCCTGCTGTGCATTTCTTTGCAGGTCATGCCAGAATTTGACCACAGCTTTTAGGAGAGTGTAGGGTTCATGATCTTTCCTTCTTCTGTGACCGAAAGGCAGGGGGAAATTGTAGCTCTGGAAAACTCTGAAACACCAGCCACTGTGAAGCTTTATGGAGTCATCATCGGGGGGGCCAAAGTTCTCATTACATCAAGTGGGCCAGCTACATTCCCACTTTTAGCATATATGAACTTTGTGTTGTGGATACCTGGGTGCTCTGCGTCTGGTAACAGCCAGGCTCTGTTCTCAGATTATTAAAAATGGGTTTAGGACAAATGACGTTATCCTACATAGTGGATTTGTGAACATAAGTCAATAGCATCATCGATAACAGAGATGTGGCAATACAAGATGCTTTATGTGAAACAGGATGTGTATTTTTTTCTTTAGTCTAAGTTGCAAGTACTTAAGTTTAAATCCTGCAAATGGTTTAGCCCTGAATATACAGTGTTAGAGTTGTTCTTACACTTTCTGTTAAACATGTTTGATGATTACCTTTCACCACCCAACCAGAAGAGGGGTCCACTGTGATATTTTTCTTGAAGAATTTAATGAATTTCAGGCACAGGATATTGAAATCCACAAAGTTCTAGTTCTTAGATGGCATGATAAAAACTACACTATTCAGAATTGGAGATCTTAAGAGCAGAAGGCAAAATAAAAGTTGGTATTTGGAGCTACTCAGTATTCCATAACATTACTTACCTAATGCACACGAATTTAATTCTTTTTTGATTGATCCCATAATTACAAAATTTGTTTAAAGCTGTTATATTATCTCCTTATTTGACACAATATGGCACAATTTTGTTATAGTACTGAAAACCAAATAAGACAACTGCAGTTGGTAGCATTTCAAAGAAATATTCTCTTTAAGATGAAATCAATCCTGTTTCAAGTTTATTCCCTTGCTTTATGATTGAGGCTCTAGGGGTGTATTTTGCTGAAAAATGTCTTTTTGATTTTTCAGAAATTCTTCAGATTAATATGCAGCTGTCATTGCAAGGCAAATCTAGATTTGCTTTCATGTTTTTCCTCTTTCCCCAGGCTTCAACTAGTGTCTACCTCTCCAGGAGAAACAGTCCATTCATTTGTGATTGGTGCTCCCTATAACAGGTCAGCAGCAAAGAATTCATCAACCCATATTCATTTGAAAGATGTCACACACATCCCCTATTTACATTGACTGAATCCACTGCTTTGCTTACAATGTTCAATATTTAGCCTTCACTAGGTTTACTGCTCATTTTTAATGCAAGCTTAAAGTATTACTCTATAAAAAACATAAAGGGAGTTTTAGTCTTTTATGCTTTTTTCAACATACCTTTTGAAAATTTGTTTTACTTGCAGACCATGTACAATAAACTTTCTTAGGGGATATTTTTGAGTAAATAGACGCTGAAGGCCATAAGTGATGTTTAAATATATATAAATATTTAACCACCTACTCTTTCTACAGTGCCAATCAGTTCAGTGTTGCTGTTCCTAGGATGACATCTACGTTTTGCTGTTTACTTTAACTGTCTTCTATGTAAAATCATAGAATTTCAAGCAGGATCTAAGTAATTGACAGGATACAAAAATTAGTACGTTTGCAAAAGTACTCAGAAAACAAAAAACAGAACACCCAACATGCATGCAGGCACTTCCACACTCTCTCTCTCTCTCTCTCCTCTGACAGGCTGTCAATCTGCAGTTGAAGGTATATATTGATATTACAATACCTTTTGTCATTGATTTTGAAGGGATGTGAGTAGCTTATTTGTAGTTGGCTATTTGGCAAAAAGGTTGTCTAATGTTATCTACAACTATCTAAAATAGTACCAGATTTTCACTAATGTGAATGGAAGTGCTATTACACAATAGAGATTATATTAATTTACTTGGGATATTACTGTCAGGACAAATAGGCAAAGGCCATATTCTAGTCTCTTCTTCGTGTTGAATGAGACCTTCACAAACAGATCCATTAAAGTCAATGGAAGAGCTAGCTGGTGAAGTAAGGTGCTAAAATCAACATGAGCACAAGTGTCAGAACTTAGTGTTAAGTAAGTTTATCCCTGAGATAAACTCTGTAAGGTGTAGTTTGCAGCCCTTCTTTCTGGAATGATGAGGGTACAGCCAACAAACTTCAAGGCTCCTTATGGAACCGTGGAGTTGCTGAGTGATCCATCAGGTAAGAAGAATATCTATATCTTGTGTCCCTAGTATCCCTCATGCAAGATATCCCCTGCAGTCTGACCAGTGCCAGGAGAGTCACACTA
Source organism: Crocodylus siamensis (assembly GCF_052110815.1). Classification (NCBI taxonomy): domain Eukaryota; kingdom Metazoa; phylum Chordata; order Crocodylia; family Crocodylidae; genus Crocodylus; species Crocodylus siamensis. The sequence goes on along the minus strand of NC_143400.1, from coordinate 75,375,667 downwards.
CCAGGGACCAACCATAATCGTACTTGTTCCCAAAACCCACACTGCCTCCAGCAATTACCACTATGGAAATGCCTCACATGGGAGAGAAGGAATACTTTCTCCAGAACCTGTTAAGGAATAATATGCTTCCATACCCCTGTCTTTATGCAGGTTCTAGAAAACACAGGTTAGAAAGAAAGAGACTTTTGATTCTACCAGCCCACTTTCCAGGTCAGAGGGTTGAGGTCAGAATTATGAGGATCTTTACCATATACAGATCACCACAATCAGTGCCAGCAATACTATTTACTGCCCTTCACCCAGGACACTTAGGCTACATAAAAGCTAGTGAAAACAGATAAAAGAATAAAACATTGCAGCTATTTAGCAATATTACTAGAGGTACTGGAGTGTTTTTTTCACACCTGCAATGTTTAGTCATTTTGTCTTTCAAAATTACCAAGCTATTATTTTGATGGAAAGCAAAACTGTCAAGGTATATCCATCATGTTATATTTTAAAAGAAATACATAATCAACCTTCCAGAATTAAACTACAGCCACATAGTATTATACTATAATTTAGGGCCAGATCCCAACTTCCATTTTTGCAGAAATTTTAATGTTGACTCCAAGGTTTGGGCTCTTAAGTTATGAGAATGAATTTTGAAACATTTTACCATATTAGCTGGAAGCAGAAAGTTCATAAGCTTTTCTTTGTTCAATATAGAATGTGTTCCTGTCCAAGATGGCCTATATATTTTGAATTGGCAGGGATTTTCTAAAACAATGTGCTTTAAAGATGTTAGATCATTTACTTATAAAAGTCTAGCTTTGACATTGCTATAATTCCTCTGTTTAGAGGCTCCTCAGACATGCTGGGTGTAAACTGTATATAGTGCCTTATGGCATTAAATTACTACATAATAATAGTCTTAAGCTGGCAATATACCAAACACTCTTTCTACCTACAAAGACAGAGGTGAGACAACATATGGCGACAAGAAGCGCTAGCTCCCTGAAGCTGGTAGGAAATCCTATACCAAGATCTGCAAAGAAAGGAAGCATGCATGTTACATTAAAACTATAAATAGGCTTCAAACATTTGGAGCAATGTGTAGGTACATTGTACCAAATATTATTGCACTGATTTCCATGGAACTCCACCAGCATAATAAAACCCATTATTTGGAAAATATATAGCATATTGTATTTTACTTGTCTACCATAGTGTTCCACACAAGGCATTTTATTGTTTAATATTAAAAAATGCTGCCAGATTGGTACAATATCAAAATATAAAATACTAACTGCACAGGCTGTTTCTTTTCTGACTGAATAATTCTGTTCTGTTGATTTCTCCACCTTAATACAGTGTGTATTTGAATTGCTTTCTAAAAAACCTGCCACAGCTGGAATTATGTGATGAACCAAAATAAGAATACATAAATATGGAGAACACAGTACTCTGAGTTTTGCATGCAAAAGTGGCCTCCCCTCAAATTTGACTGTCTTCATATCTTTGTACTCTGTTTGATTTTCCTTTTTTCCATATTTATGCCTTCAGGGTAATTGCAAAGAGCTGGTCTGGACCACTATAGTATCAAGTATCAGGAGTCCAAGTTTATCAAGGTTTGAAAATATAGAAACATTTGCTTTTTCTGAAAATCAACATTTTAAACAATGTTAAATGGCATGTCATCTTAAACAGCATCTTCCATCAGGCAACCCTGAGAAGCTCTATAAGAAACAAAATTAAAACAACAAAATAGCTCTGGATATCAAGTAAATTTGAACAAACATACTCAGAAGTAAATTTAGAGTGCATTTTTCTGTCTGCCTGCTTGTGCTCCAACAAAAGAAGAGAAAAGGGGGAAGATTGAGAGCCAGGTTCCAATGAATAGATTTCCCTCCCTCTAAATTTGACACATTTTCTGGGATTAAACTATTTGTTTTTAAACAAAATATTCATGAATGAAACAGTCTGCTTCCATAAACCCTCTAATAGTTCATTGAGATTGGTAGCCAGCCTGGACTCCTGAGGCTCCAAAGGGAATTACCTGGGTGCAAGTGTCCGTACCGTAGAAGATTCCAATGAATGGTCTAAAAAAGTTAGACCCATACAAGGTTCCCCCACCCCCTGCCCAGCATATAAATTCTTATAGCGCTATTCAAAAGTGCAGCTAATGGTAGCTTTATGATCATGTTACCAGAGAGCTACTTTTATGTGACAGCTACTGTAATATGAACTAATTCATGAGACTACTCAAACAGAAGAATACCATAGGTGTCTTGTTACATCTCACCCGTTACATTTAGGTAGAACAGATGGTTAGGAAGTCAAGAGACAGATTGACAGAACCTACAGAGAAGTAGATTCTGTACTGACATGAATGATGTAAGGCTGACTTCAGAAAAGTTACCCTTTTGTGTATTGTATGAAGAAATTATACCTTAACTGAGTCTACGTCTGTGATCCTGTAAGCCAAAATCACTACATTATGGAAAAAGAATGAAAATATTTTCCTTCAAAGATTTCTAAAAGACTATAGACTGCAGAAGCCATAGGCTTTTCTGTAGTATAGACCTGGCCTACAAAGTTCTGCCAGCAGAAATGCATATGCATCAACAGAAAAGGTGCCTTTAAGGCAGAACAGCCCCTCATTTCTGCATGCACTGTTGCACCTCCTCGCTAAGTGACAGCTCTCTGCTACCATCTGGCAGCCAGCAGAAGGTATATGAAGACACTCCTGCCCTCCACTGCTTTAAGCAGTCCCGCAGTCACAAACCCACTCTCTCACACCAACCATTCTGGATACCAGTTTGACCTTTACTTGCCAAAATTCAAACTGACAGAAAGCCTGCCCCTCCGCCTTCATTTAAAATATGCTTGCCATTTAGAAATTCCTCATTTCCTGCTAAGCATGTGTTGGGAGATCAGTATCTATCAGTCAGGACAGGCTCATGCCCAAGGCTGATGCTTCTGCCTGGAGCAGGTGGGATGGTTTGGATCTTCCTAAGCCTTTTCGGTTAGGGGCTATCCAATCCCAGCTGCAGGAAAACTAGAAGCAGAAACAGAGGAAACATTGCCTGGCTAAACCAAAATAACTTTGCAGATATGCTCCAGAAATGAATGTGACCTCCACCGTGATGCCCTGTCTTGATGGTGAATATATTTGCAGAGAAAATATCGTTGGTGGTCTGTATTAAAGACTACAACAACTTATCTGATATGAAAAACATACTTGAGTAAGGATCTCCAAAAACAGATAAGCAAAATGAAGACCCAAACTCTGTGGTGCTCTTGATCTCATTGAAGTCAGTGAAAATTTTGCCATTCACATGGGCCTCCAGGGATCAATAACAACAATTACAGTGCATCTTAACTGGACTTCCAAAAAGCAAGGCTGAATTCATATCCCTTGGGTGACAGCAGTCACAATAAAACAAATGGTATAGCAATAAATAAAGATAGTAGAACACCCATTTCTGGCAATATGTGGGCTCCATTTTCATTAAATGAAGTAAAAAACTCCCATATCATTAGCCTGTGGAACTCTATTATAAAATATCATTGAAGTCAAAAGCCTAGCAGGATTCCTGTTGAGGTAAAGTTTTTCACTGAAATAAAAAGAATATCTGGAGTTATGTTAGAAAATATTAACAAGCAAACAAGAGCTTTGGGAGGGGTGCAAACCCTCACATTTTGGACATAAATCAAACTATGAAGGGCCAGAATGGAAATTATTAAATGAATGACAAATGCCAAGTTTCTTTTTCTAAGTAGATGGTAGTAACTTCTGTTGGAAAAAGGATACTAGATCTGACTCCTTTCAGCATTTTCCAGGATCGTAAGTCAACAATGAGCTGTAATTTCCTCATGTTACCAAACATAAAAAACTAGGTGTTTTATGCATTAAGTTTGTTTATTGTTTATGACAGTCACCTAAAGCGCAAGTCATAGAAAAATAGGAGAACCTCACAATATGTAGAAAAATACAGAGAAAAATAGCAGGAGCTTTGAAGATAACTACAGCACATCTGAACAAATGAAGAATAAATTAACAAGCATCAGTAATCCACTCTGAGAATATCAACATAAAGAAGCAACCAACCCTTCCATGTATACATTTAAAAGGAAGTATCACCGTTTACATACCATATTTCAAAGCTCCAGAAATATTTAGTAATAGCAGCACATTCATTTCCTGAACCCTCAGATCAGTGGAGACTCAGGCACTTGACCCATGAAATAAATTCTTAGAGATATTTAAGAATTTTTATATTTGAATTGGGTGGAGTTGGGTACCTAAATACCTTAAAAATCTGTCTGTGATTTCCCAGTATGCCTAGAAAGAGCGAGTGCTTAAGATTCATTTGAACAACTAATTAACACAGATCTATGGATTCAATAGAAAGCATATAGGGGTGGATTATCTAGATTCCTCTAAATCAGGGGCGGGCAAAATATGGTCTACAGGCTGGATCTGCACACAGGTGGCCACCAATTCATGGGATTCAGCCCACGGGTGAGAGGGCTCTGGCGCCTGGCCCACGTGGTGTTGGGTGGGAGGGTAGGACTGTTTCTGCCATTCTTGGTGGGTGGATGGGACTAATTATGCCCAGTGCTGATGCAGGGGCATCAGCTGTAGACCTGGGTGGATGCCCTGATACCCACCTGTAACCTGCCAGCTGTGTCCAAAGCTGATGCTGGCACCTGCCAGGAGCTGCTTCCACTGTGCCAGGTGGGTGGTGGTGTATGCTGAGGATGTGGCTGGCAGCTTCTGGGTCGAGGATGGGGATCAGGGTGTGCTACAGCTCTGGGCAGGGGTGGGGGAGCAAGAAGATAGAGAGAGAGTATGGGATGTGCTACAGCTCTGGGGAGGGGGAGAGAAAGAGAAAGAGCGAGCGAGTGAGCAAGGGTGCTTGAGAGGATTGGGGCATGCTACAGCTCTGGGGAGGGAGGGAGAAAGAGTGAGAGAGATGTGGTCCTTAAGAGGACACCAAAACTCATTAAGCGGCCCTCCCGCCAAAATAATTGCCCACCCCTGCTCTAAATCAACCAGTAATTAGCAGGGTTAGGAATGTAAAGGGAAAGAGTATTCCAAGTATACACTTTTAACAATATAACCATTAATTAAACTCCATCATTAGTCATGATGGGCAGCTATACAAACAGTTGTTAAGATCTTTGGACAGTATTCATTTTTATTTCTACAGAAGGATTTTTCTTCTGCATTTTCCCTTTTTCTGGTGGGGAGAATACCTTAGCTCTTTGTGTGACTTTGCCTCTCTCCATATCTGACTTGACCGTGCTGTGGTTTTTCTTGGATTCCTACTGTGCATTCTTCCAGAAGTCTTTATTGGCTATTTGGAGGGGAATAATTTGGTTAGCTTTAACACTGGTAGCCACACCTTTCTTGCCTTTAGGAAGTTTGCTGGTGCTTTTATACCTTTTTTTTTTTTTAAAGGGCCCCTAAACTGATCTCTGTAGGAAAGGGGTGGAGTAAGGCAGAAGACTTCTTTGTTCCACTGTCATCAGTATAGTTTCTTGAATATGTCTCTGGCATTGGACAGACTATGACACAGTAAAGGAAATTATAGGCCACTGCCTCCGTTTCAACTTGGATACTTACCTAACAAGTTGGATCTAGCCTTCAGAAGGTTATTAGAGATGATGACTCAGAAAACTATTTTAGTGCAGGAAAACTGCTTCTTTGTTCTGATTTTGGTTTTCAGCATAGCCAAACTGTTTACTCCCCCAAGCCACAAAATAACCCCCCTAAATAATTATATATAAACACATCCTGATAAGTGCATTGCATGCACAAAAAAGTTCCCCAAGGGAAGATATTATGATTTCATATATATGACCCCTCCCACCTTAATTTTTGTTCCCTGGACAATGGAAGATATTTATGAAACAAATATTTGAATGAGAGGATGATTGAGAATAGTTTTAAATGGACACTGAGCATCTAACTATCATGCTTCTTATTCAATATGTAAGCATAGTGTGAAGGAGCAAAGAGGCAGACGAAGCTGGCAAGAGCAGTGGTGGGCTGAGAGGTTTCCTTACCTGAAGATCCTGATCTGGTACAGCTGGATGCAGCCACAGATTGACACTTTTCTAGATGGTACTTCCTCTGCATTGGAGAAAGGAATCCAGCACTGGCCACTTGGGTAGGGGGGAGGAACTGGGAAATCAGAAGGCTCCAGGGGACAGCCGGAACCAGAAGCGGCATCTCCAGTGGAGCAGAAGGAACTGCTGGCAGACAGAGGACAGTGAGTGGAACAGCTGGTTCTGCACTGGCCATCTGGGTACCAGCCCAGCTCCAGCAGCTGAAGAAGTACCCATAGGCTCTGTACGAGGAAGTAAAGGCAGCGACTGAGGATGACTGATCAGCAGTTTGTGCACCTCACCAAGTGAGTCAAGTGGTTTTCTTCTTCTTTTTGTTTTCATCTGTGATTTTTTTTCTTGTTTGCTTGAATGCCCTGCTCCCTCATCGAAGGGTAAGACGTGGGGGTGAGAACATTAAACACTGAAAACATTCCTGCTTTGAGCTCAAGTGCTATCACTCTAGGAAATAAAAGCTGGCTTCCAGAACAGTTTCTTTGTCTGTTTGTTTTTGCTGAAAGAATAGTTGTCCGTCAAAAGTGCTCAGAGAGAGAGAGAGAGAAAGAAATAGAGTGATACAAGGCTCAAACCATGCCCAGAATAAGCTGGGTGTAGTTTTCTTCCTTGTTCCTTTGATACATCCAAGCAGAAGCCCTATTAGGACTGGAACTAGGCCTGGGAGACATTGAACTAAGACTGTAACCTGTGCCACTGAATGAAGAAGGCCGAGGTTGCAAAACAACCGGGCCATTGTGGGGCTTTTTTTTTTTTGGTCATTGTTCTGCCTGACTCAAGGTGAGAATCATAGTTCTTTAAAGAACAGTAACATCATATTGGTGTGGCACGGGCAGGAGGTGTAGGGGAAGGAGGAGCCCCCAGAAGATTGGATGGAGAACCTTGGAATTGTACCTGTTCGCACACTTTTCCTCCCGATTTAATTAAATATACCATCGAGTCATTGCGGGTGAGAGTATGAGAGTGTAGTTCACCTGCGAAGAGGGATGTCCCAAGGCCTTCTTGTTGACAGCCCAGTTAAACAGACTATGTAAGAGATACGGACCCCAGAGATATCTGGTAAAGCCCTGACGGTGGCAGGGCACTGCTGGCACCTGCCACTTTAAGGGCTGGGTCAGGTATACAGGGGCCCATTGTGAGGGATGCCTTGATCCAAGTGCCTGAGGTTCTGACTGGGCTTGGAGTTGATGCCAGGGCCTGTGTGGCCAAAGGTCTTGGGGGGGGGGGGGCGGTATGCCCAAGAGGGGGAAGAGTACAGGGAGCTAGGGAGCCCAGAATGAGGGTGGAGTAGGATGCCTGATAGGAGGGATCCAGTTAGGGTCCAGATGGGAGGATTATGGGGCCCAGTGGGGGCCAGAGATGCTAAGAACGGTGATGCCATCTGCAAGGCATGGGCTGTGGTGTAGGGGAGGTTGGTGCCATAGACAGTGCCCCTTGTCATCGGGGCATGTAATGGTCAGTCTCCCGCATTTTACCACCCATTTTTAGAATAGCAGTCATGGCAGGAAAGACTAGGCAGACTGCACCACGCAGACAGGTGGGCAGGCTGGCACTAGACCTGACCCCAAGAAATGCCCTGGCACACTGACACATGGATGTATTAAACTAAAAAAAAAAAGAAAAAGACTGGTTGGCATCATGTATTTTTAAGATATCTTCCTTTTCAGAATATTTTGAAATATTCTCAACTTGCACTATCTTCAAACACTCGTTTCAAATTTCAATAATATCATCTAAAGTAACAAATCCAAATAGCTAGCTTTAAAGATGCACACTGAATTTACAGTGCATCAGATCTGTAGGACCTAAATTTCCTAACGTATAAGTTTATGAGAAAAGTTAATTTGGTCTGCTTTTTACAATGCAACAGTGCAAATGTGAAGATTTACTATCTAATACAGGCAGTCCTCAACTGACAACGTTTCGCACTTACAACGTTTCGCACTTACATTTATAAATTGACACCCCATTTCAACTTTATGATGTCAGTTTTGACTTTACAATGCTTGAACCGATGCGATGCCACATCAGCGAACAAGTTCATTGTATTGCTCATCTCCCTGGAGAACATCTGTCCAAACTTCCTTGGACACTTTGTTTAAGAAAGCAGACAAGACTCTAGAAAAACCTGCAGCCAACACTCAAGAAGACTCCAGCCAAGAACTATTCAAAAAGTCCAGCCAGGAGCCTTTCAAAAAGTCCAGCAGTCACCTCAAACAAGTCCTTCCAAAGCAATGTGATTGTTATTTACAATATAAATACATTAATGTAGCTATATTACTCATCTATAATTGATCAAGTACAAAATTCTAGGGTATCTTTGGTGAAAATAGGGTATAGGGCTTTGTTTTAGGAACCAATCCCCCATTTATAACATTGTTTCTTATGAGAAAATTGGTTCTGAGTTACAATGTTTTGACTTAAGATGCGGTTTTCAGGAACCAATCGTGTCGTAAGTCCAAGGACTACCTGTATACAATTTGCTAATCAACAAATATGTTCCAGAGACAATGACAAATTGATTTTTAATTACAAGCCAGAAAGATTCAGAGGTACAAGCTAGTATCAGGTGAAATCAGTTTGTTATTCCTTTAAAATCACATATACTTACATATATATGTTCATATTAGTTAAAGCTAAATATATCCCAGAAGTTAGTATACTTCATTTCTATCACTTTTTGGTGGAAAGCAAAAAAGAAAACAGTGGCTTATTAAGATTCTGCTGAAGAATTTTAAGTACAAAATGGCTACACACAACAACATCACACCTGGAGGCAGAGATTTCTCCCTTTAGTAAAGCACACAGGAAGTGTCGTCATTGAAATAGTCTGAGAGACTGCATGCAGAGTCAGATGCATGTGTTATTGGCCAGAGAACACATGGATGGATGAACTTATTCAGGCATGAGATACTGACTGAAGATGATTATGCCAAGGACACATCCATTAGCAGTGGGAAGATATGAAGAATATGTAGCATTAAAAGACCTTGAAGGCATGATTGGAAGGGTAGGAAGAGAGGGAACAGTTGTCAAGCATCAGAAAGCTGAACCGAGGATGTAGAATCCAATATACGTCCAGAAAGAGAACATTGGTTTTCATAGTATGGAGAAGATTAATTGAAGGTGAACCATGATGGATGAGAGGACAGGAAATTGGCAGTGGGGGGTGCAGGGGAACATCTGAAGAATCGGAACCTGTTTAAACTTACCATTCACTAGCCATACAAAATAAAGCAATATCTCCTTTCAGTTACATTGTGATGTACACCTATATAGCATTCATGCTTCAGGATTTGGCTAGAATCCAACCCAGAAATCTCCAGTGTTCTGAGCCTAGCACAGAGCTAGTAATGTACAAAGATTTTATAGCTCAGGATCTGAAAATCCTGATGGGCTGTTTATTGTGTTTTTGTGCTGTGAGGTCCTGATCCTGTAAAATGCTGAGCAACCTCTATTTCCATGTAGTTTAATGGGAACTGGAGAGCAACTGAGCACCATCCAGATCTGCTTTGGAGTGCTACGAGTTTTGGAGGATAATATTTCTGACTAGTGTTGGAAGATGTCCAATGGAATTTTCAAAAACCCTCCATTTCCATGTGTTTTATTAACTGTGGTCTTATTATTTGAGATGATTTATGAAGAATTTTGACTGATGTTCCTCTTTCAGTATTGCTTTCTAAAGATGTAATAATTATTCTATAGACAAAAACATTCGTTACAATAGGAGACAGTATTTTATTGCAAAATTTAAAGTGATAATATATCAAAGTAGAAAAATATGATTATGGAAGGCATGGTTTAGAAGACTTCATAATTACATTGCAATATTGGCATAGGTGTTATTATACAGCATTTGGCAACTTCCACTAAAAATATTCTTGCAGAAAAAAAAGAAACATTTCAGCCCCAAAAACATAGCCAAAAACTTGCCTGGTGAAATGTTACTTCCTATGCCATGTCATTTTGCTATTTAATCCTCTGGGCAGTGGTCATAAATCTGAGATGCCGGTCTGTGAATGGATTTTGCAATCACATTAGTTACCTACTAAGAATGCTGGATGGATCTATGACCACTTTTCTCTCTGAGGTACACTGAGGAACGAAATTAGAAACAGTATGGCGTACAAGCAGACAAGAAAGTCTAAGTAAACCAATGTAAACCAATATCATTTGGAGATCTGATTGTAGAATGTATTTTGTACAGACCAAATATATTAACAGAAATACTTCATTCATGTAATACTATATACACGTTTCCATTGGCATCAGTTCAGCTTTTGTTTGCTGTTCAGAGCATAGGAATGTTGAAAATTTTACACATGTTTTGGATGAAATATGAATCACATGCATCTTGTGCTTACAACATTTTACATTACTCTAGATTATACATCTGTCATGTTTGTTATTAAGTCACCGTGGATTACATCGCATTACTGCTAACAAGGAGATGTATTACAGTGCATAGGAATGTCTTGCGGCTTTCAGCAAAGTACATTGTTTTCCAGTATTCCTCTAGAAAGATCACACATTATAATCACTGTATACGGTACCACCTAAAGTGATCCCCATTTATTTCATACAATAGATAGTGTGTCATTTAATTAATTTAGACTAAAGAGGAACGATCAGCATTCACTAACAACTTTTCCTTTGGGACTGTAAATGAAAAACCCTCATTCTATACAACAGCCAGAGCAAGGAAAGTGCTTCTGGAGATAAAGGTTCACTAGAAAGAAAATATGCCCCTGCCACCCCAATTTGTTTTCAATATATAATTAGTTTTTTTAATTGATCCAATATGTTTTGTAATAATAGAAATTTCAATCACCCGTAATTCATGAAATTGACCAATTAAACATTGTGACAGTTTAAGCATGGTTAGGAGAGAGAAAGAATTCAAAGAGTGATGGTATAAAAGTTTGTAACTGGACGTAAATGACAAAATTAAATAAAAGAAAGTGAAGATGGAATAGCAGGAAAACTGATAGATCTGTTGGACTGCACAGGAATCACTCTTGCTAGAGACATTTAAAACTGTACCAGGCAAAAAGCACTTAAAAATTGAAGGGAATAAACTACACCATTTGGAATGGGAAGAAACCAGATGACCTAATAGGTTTTAACAATCTGTGATTCAGGATAACGAGCTCTTTCATTTCTGAGTACATGTAACTCACTGGAGAGAATATGTACTAAGTACTGTCTATTTCCCAGGAAGGTCACATAAACTAGTCATGTAAATATATACGCTAATACCCATACCTAATTAAATAGCTGAGATTATATTATGGTGAGAAATACTTTCTTTTAATCCTTGCATTTACTTAAAACAAAATTATTTAAGAAAGCATTTTCATTAGAAATGTTTATGGTGCATGAAACAACAGAACAGTGATTGCCTGAAGTAGCAGTGCTGCATTTTAGCATTCTTGTCCCTGTAGAATCCATTTTTATATTATGGAAATTTCTGCAGACCTTAGGCCATGAGTATTGAACAATTTTCACCTCTCACAGCTTCGCATTGACCTGCAGTACAATATAGGTTTTTTTGAACATAAAAGAATCATTGACAACCTCTATATTACTCCAAGAGATTGTTTACCCATGTGATAGAGGAGACTTTTAAGCTTACTGTTAATTAGAAGTATGTTATTGATGACCAGCCTTCAGTCAGTTAAAGAGAGATATAATATAACTTTGTTCGTCAATTACTGTTTAGATCATTTCTTAACAACGATTTCATTGGTTTCTTATCAACTCCCCAGTAGAGCCATGATTTTTCTCCAAAATACTATTATGGTCTTGGTTGCTAAAACCATATTGCAATAGAGCATTACAAGCTTCTAACATGATTGTTGAATTTCCTATTCTATTAATAATACATAATTATTTCAGGCTGCTACTTCCCCCCAGAGCCACTAGGAGCTTAGGAGAAGAGGCACCTTGACTGTTGGCCTTCACATCTCCTTCCAGAAGCTGAGGGTAGGGGGAGGGGAAAGGAAGAGTGGTTCAATAATGTTAAACCTGCAGATCCATGCAAAGATCCATTCAAAAGTCTTGTGATTGCACACTGGCTCTGGGTCTTCTTTCCTTGTCAATCCTCCAGTAAGGTAGCTAGATGTCTCCCACTAGCAGGTACCTCAAGTCCAACTAGAATGGAGGTAGAATAACTGAATTCTAACCTTAGGAGCATCAAACTGTCAAGGTAAAAGATGATTCACTACTAGAGTTAAGGACAAAAGCAGGATCAGGAAAAGAGATTCCAGCCTTTTGCTGTGCTCACCCAGTTCTCTTCTAGAAGTGTAGATACAAAAGTATCTGTGAAGGGACTAAGTAAGTAGACACTTTTTAAGCAGGTGTCAAGTCAAAACCAAAAAGATTAGTTGTTGCCTTTGTATTTGACATCTTAGCATCGCATTATTCTGGTATCTCAGCACTGAACCTGCTGGAGTCCATGAGGAAGATACAAAGGCACATCCTTTTATTGTGGTATATTTACAAAATCGTGACATTAAACTGGATATGGTCATTCAATTAGATCATGAGACTGGTCTCAGATCAGTGTATAAAAATAGGGGAACTCCCCTAGAATCAATACAGCAAATCTGTATTTACATTTAAGTGATCAAAATTCTGGATCTGTCTCATTCTTTTGTACACAGGACATGAATGTGTCTAGTGACTTCATGGTACTTGTACTGGTTTTAGACTAAATAAATGATGAAAATCAGCCATTCAATCACTGGGTGTACATCATATTTCATGCCCTTGAATGAAGGGTACAAAATATTCAACCCCATGCTTTACAAGTGTGCTCACCGGGCTTCAAATAGCCGCTCCTGGGCGGCCTTCACTCTGGTGTTAGACATCGAGTGCCTTACAGACTTGTGTTGTCGCCCAAGTTGATCTCTTCCCCTCAGGTTGCCAACCCTGTTCTCACCTGCCACGACTTGTTGTTCCTTTAGTAGGCGGGGTTGGTCATCGAGTGTACTTGGTGGCCTGTGGTTCGCCTGGTAGTCACTCACAGGGCTCCACCACACCTACACTTTGGCCTCACGCCTCCTTTGGTGTGTCACCTATCCATTGGCCTCGTCCCCTCTGTGGGGTAAAGCCTTTTGCCTTTGCCTCTAGGTGCCCGCAGCCTGTAGCCACATTCACCCGTAGGGGCCTGCCCATCAGCCCTCCTCGCCTACGCCCCTTTCTTCAGGGGAAAATGAACACATAAAAAAAGGTAAACTTTCCGAGGCTTCTCTTCAGCCTCGCTTCCATGGGGTATGTGCCCCATTCCCCTATGCTCCTTCATCCGGGGTAACTAAATAAATGCAACACCAAAAATACTGAATAATAAGCCACTACCTGCCCTCTTACTATCCTTCCCAGGATGCTCACTAGAGTTTTGGTCCACTCCTGCCCCATCACCTCCAGTATTACTCTCATCTGCCCATCACTCCATCTGGGACTGGCAGCAATGCCCACCCTGACTGTAAACCCCCTCAGGACTCCCTGAGGTCTTCTCCCCCTGGTGTGACTTCCTCTGCACCCCGTTGTCCCAGCACTCCCACCTGTGGTCAGCTCTGCCTCCTGGTGCCGCTCCAGCTACACCTCCGGCCGCCGTTCCTGCTGTGCCCTCGTTGCCCAGTGCGGGCTCCTGTCGGAGTGCTCTATCTTGCGCTGTCAGTGTCCAGCCCGGCTTGCCAGGCTCTGTGGGTCCTGTGGGGAGAGTCCCTTTCGCTGCCAATGGTGGCTGCAGCTCCTCGCCTGTGCTGTCTGCCCCGTCCATGGCATCGACTGCCATTTTTATCTCTGCTGGCCAGCGTCTGACACTGACGTCACCGGCCGATCGCATGCTGCATCTTGAGCGGCCAGTAAGTATTTCCCATTACTTTGTCTCCTGGGACAACAAGCTTTTGACAAGCATAAGGTACCAAACCATGATTGTTGATGTTGTATTTCACACCTTGCTCTTTTTTTCTCCACAAATGTATAGTGCCACACATTTACAGTAAGCACTATTTTCAGTATAAAGTGAGCTATTTTCATCATGAGTACCATAGCTTCTCATTCCAAAACAATTTTTCTCCTTGAGAAGGGTAATGAGTATTGGAGGTATAGGGTAGCCTTCACAAAACTCTTCAGTAAATTAGCTGTGGAAAATCTTTCATTGCAGTCTTTACTATTTAAATATAACCACACAGCTTTCATTTGATATAATAAAAGATTCTCATCTGTATTACTGGGTTCGATATAAGTGGTTTGTCTCTCAAATGTATTATAATTCATTTTATATTTAGTGATATAGTAATAGCTTAAATTGTACATTGAGGTCAAGCACAAATATTGATCCATTTAAACAAACACTGCTATTAATTAGAGATGGGCTTGGACTGAAATACCTGACCTGTCTGGGGTCTGTAAGTACCACCAGAGTAACTGTAAAGAACTAAAAGAATGGCAAGTAGGTTATTCTCTACCAGAGATTTTAGTTTACAAGTAAATTTCTATTGGATACTGAATACAACATGTAAAGTATTCAGTATGTACCTTAGTATGAAAAAAAATAGCCTTTTTTCTTCCAAAGAAACTGGAGAGAAAAAAAATGAACAGCAAGGATGGAAATAGTTTGAGTCCTGAATGAGATGGAGAGTAGTGCAGATGAAAATTGTGTTCTTCAAGTCATTGTGGACACCTGGTATTATCCTACTAGCAAAAAGAAATGCACAGTGTTAAGAGGGGCCATGCAGCAATCTCTGTGACCTACAAAGTGGAACAGTTCACTCTTAACAAGCAATGGTTTATCTGCTTCTTCCTTTTTGAATGTCAGGTTCCAGGCTGTTGCTATCTCTTGAAGACTCCACTGAAGCAACCAATCCACGTAGGTTTGGGTACTAAGCTAGAGATGTTAGCTTAATTCAGCACCAAAACTTACACTAAAAAAGCCAGAAGAAAAAAAATCAGTGTAAGAGCTGCAGTCACAGAACATAAATCTGGAGCAAGCCAGGGTAGTAGTTCACCAGATATGAATATCAGAAGATGTTTCCCTGTCTTCCTGTTCATTTTGGGATCAAAACCATCCCCTCCATTCAGAGGACCTCAAGGAACCAGGAATCCTACCTGAATAGGTTTGTTTTCACCAATGAAAAACCCTTTTGATGAAGGACATAGTTTCTCTATCTGTAGGTAAGGCACAGTTATTTCAGGTGGAGGGCCACTCAACAAGGTGTGGTGAGCTTTTGAGAGCTGTATGGGTTCCCTGCCCCTTGACAGTAGCCCTACCCCCTGGTGCCACCTTGGGACGAGAAGTCCTGCTCCTAACCCCTGACATTTGTCACTGGAAGTCTCTCCCCTTGCCCCCTGGAAATACTCCTTTTGGGAGGGGGGATGCCATCTTAGAACTACAAGAAACCCAAATCATACACTAAAAGTCAGACACCTACCATATTTGAATTTTATTACAAGAAATAGGTTTGCCATGATTTGTGTTTGTGTAGTGTATAAAGAGGTGGTTGCATAATAACTCAAAAATAACTTCTTAGTCTTGTATATTGTGTGGGGGGGTGTGGTTGTGTGCATGTATACTGGGGTGTGGCTGTGTTTGTGGGGGGACATAGGGTATGTTGGGGGTCTGTATATATGCAGGGTTGTTGGGGTATTTGTGAGATGTGAGGGAGGGTGGGGAGTGTATGGGGATGCCCCACATGGCACAGCAGCAGCAGTAACAGGTGGGGGTGCTCACAGCACCCATGGCCAGCACAGGTGCTGGTGCCCAGCAGTGCATAGCTCCGGCCAGCACTGCACATTGCAGCAAGCACAGCCTGCCCAGGCTGCTTCTGTTCCCAGTGCTCCCCGCCATGCACATGGAGCCCCCTCCACTTCCAGAGTCCCCTGTGTGGCAGGGGGTGGGGAAGGCAGCCAGCTCCAGCACGTGGTGCTTCCCTCCCGTGCTGTGTGAGTGCAGGGGCTGCATGCATGCTGGAGAGTGCTGGTGACAAAGGCAGCTCAGCCAATCTGCACTCACCAAGATAGACCAATGTCCACTAAATAGACCAATTTCTGCACACCTCCACATCTGCTGCTGCCAAAATGAGAATTTTTGGTATTGGGGATAAAAAAGATACAGCCAGAATCATACCTATTAGTCTACCCTTAATCCCAATAAAATGTGGCATAAATCTAGACCTGAAGAAGAACAAAAGAGAAAATATGACATATTCAAATACACTGTCTAACACTGGGAATCTTAAAATACAGAGAGCAAACAAATTAGATATAATAGTAAAAGTCACGCATATGGAAGTGAGGTGTGAACTTCAGGTAGAAAGTGGATTCTGATGCTTAAATCTAAATTGGCCAAGAAGAAGTCAGTGAGTTAGCACAGGTAGCACAGTATGCTTTTCTCAGTCTGCTAGACATGGGGTTGATTATTAAGGCAAAACTGTTTCTTTCTGGAAAGGAAAAAAGCAGCTATTCTAAAAAGCTGTAAAGCCAGACCCATGCCATACACATTGAAATAAACAGAAATTTTGGGAACTAGAAAACAAAGCCATGGCTTTATCTTCACCTGCTACTTAGTTAAGTGAATCACCCTTGGCTTGAGGTGCAATACCTGTGCATGTGTGCATGCATGTAGAGGCTTGAAGCTAGGAAACTGAGGATTATTAAAAGTACAGTCTCTTTTTACCTCACAAGTATCTTTTCCACATGCCCCATGTTTGTTTACAATCTTGAGAAAAAACATTTCATCAAGTTAGATTGACCCTTACTATGGCTAGCGACAGAAATTACACATAAACTGGTATAAGTGATTGGAAACCAGTTCAAATCTGTAACACAACATAAGGTCAGTGCACATAAATTCCTTTCAAAATGTCTGAAACTAGTTTAAGAGAAACCTGGATGGACATAGTATCAGGGTGCAGACAGACGTAACAATTTTCACCCAATCTGGCCACAGAAAGCAGTCTGTAACCATAACCAAACACAAGTGCATGACTGCAGACAGCTTCAGAAGTGGCCAATCAGGTGAAAACCTGACCCCTTACTGCACGAGGTCCCAGATAAAGATGTTTCAAAATACAGCATCTTCTGTAACTTGTGTCTGTGGAACTCAGCTTGTCGCTGTTTTCAGAATGGAAGTGGGAAAAGGGAGCAGAGGGAGTTTAGTTTGGGGTTTCTTCAGTCCCCTTGGAGGGTGGGGCAGGTGTATTTGGAGCCCCTGCCTAAGGTGGGGGGGGCTTCAATTCACCCATCCCACCCTTCAGCATCAGCTAGGGAGCCTCAAGAATGAACTTCCTCTGATCCCATTCTGAAAACAGCGAGCAGTGGCAGAGAGCTGGGGCTGCTGCTGTGGGTACCTGGCTGCAGGCTCCCAGCCCGCAGCTAGATTCCCCTCCCCCCTGGAACCAACAGTGAACTTCTGTTTGGTCTGGGGTAACATTGTAACTCAGAACACTTTGCTGAAATTGTTCTGAGTTACAGTTGAGAGCTGCACTTCTGATTGCACCCTCAGCTTTAACTGATTTATGTTAAATGAGTTCATTGAACTTCTGTTACAGATCTCCTCCAGATTCAAGTTAACTCAGTCTCTCAACATCCCAGGATGCTTTGCACCTCCCCGCAACTCCCTGCCTCCCCAAACAGGTGGGCAGCTTGCCTTGCTCAAGCTGTCTGCTCCAGATGAGCAGGGAGATGTGGTCTAGCACCCCCTGTCTTCTGGTCTGGGGTGCTGCAGGCACGTGGCTTAATTTCTGAAGTTCAAAAGTGGATGTCTGTTCATTTGCTTATCAGTTCAAACTACTCAGTTTAGACTAACCTGCAAAGACTGAATCAATTCATTCTCAGGTTTTTTGACCATCTGTACTTAGCTTATAAATAACAATGGATTTAAATTTAAACATATAATTGGCATTTGACTATTCCAGCAGCATGGTATCCTTCTGGTGGTGTAACAAGAAATTGTCATCACTATGTATACTCCAAGGGCTATGTATTGCAATGAGGAATTAAAGAACTATGGGGCTATGAGGATTAAAATTCCAAGGGTTATGAGGAATTAAATGTTATCCAATTCATATAAACCTATAAGTTTATCAGGGGTGACCACCAGGATCTGGGGGAATGTTTGTTCACCAGAGCGCCCCAAGGGATGACTAGGTCGAACGGTCACAAACTCCTGCAAGACCGTTTCAGGCTGGACATAAGGAAGAATTTCTTTATTGTCCGAGCCCCCAAGGTCCTGCCATCGGAGGTGGTTCAAGCACCTACATTGAACACCTTCAAGAGTAAATTGGATGCTTATCTTGCTGGCATCCTGCCCTTTGGGCAGGGGGCTGGACTCGATGATCTCCCGAGGTCCCTTCCAGCCCTGATGTCTATGAAATCTATGAAATCTATGAAATCATATCCAAGATATGGGAGAAAACAGGTAAATGGAACTGTTGAGCTGGGAACAGCATTAAACAGAGACCCTCATGTCTTGGTGGTTGATATATTAATCAATTTGCTGTCAGGAAGAGTAATCATCTCTATAACGTAGAGTGGGGGACTTGTGAAAGGGTGTACTTTGCTGCAGAAATGCTTTGCAAAGAATTATTGTAATTCCAGCCAGAGGAGACCTACTTTAGTTTGGTTCCAACTAGAGTTCCGAATCTAACTTTGATAGAGACCATATATTCTGGAGATTCACATGCTTAACAGGGATAGATGCAAAGAAACTCATTCTATTTAAGTATTGCCATTAAATAGATCAATTTATGCTGACCTCCACGTTTTATTTCATTCTATTTAGGTTTGCCAAACAGCTGCAACTTATATACTGCAGGCCACATTTAGAAATTAGGGCTCAAGTTAGTATAGAAATGGGCCTAGGGTTTACCTTACACCTTGTTCATAAATACCCAAACAATAGAAATACATTGTCCTAAGGATAGCACTAGCTTTCCCTCCCAGTATCAGCAGGTGCTTTACAAAGGAGCAGTTTATTTGATTTGCATTGTGTGAAAGTAGTAGACAGGTGGTTAAGGGACTTATGATCACATGACAAGTCAATCACAGATGTGATAATAATTAATTATAATGAGTATTAATTAAGTCTTAAGGAAGACCCAAGTCTTTGGATTCAGAGTCTTCTGTCCTGTTCGCTAAAATCTATTCTTACGTGCTGTTTTTATTATGTGATGTAAGTTCCATATTAGCTATTGAGAAAAACAGAGACAATGGCCAGTGCTGCTCATTATTAATGCCTCTATCTTTTTGGCTGCCAACGTACAGCTACGTTTATTATTTTGATGGCAAAAGTAATATGGCAAATGTTTGCTATGGTAAAAACAGTCAAAAATAAATTGAGATTAAAAATAGACTAAGCAGGAATGTGCTAACCAACTTTGGAACAATCTCTCTTTTGTAGGCTACACATTTCCATTCTGTTGGAAATTTTGGCTACTTCTGTAAGGGATGGCTGTCAAGAATTGCTCTTCATGCTGACATTTTGTTCCTGATGAGAATATAATTTCCCTATTGCTTTCTGGAAGGTCTTGTTTGATTTCTCATTTATTTCCAGATGACATTTTTGTGCTCCACAGCAAGAATGTTCATTAGACAATTTTTATGTAAAGGTAAAACAATGAGGTTGAGTGACAAGGAGAGCACAAGTCCTTTATTTCCTTTGGTTATGAAATTATTACTGAAAGAAAATTGCCATAGCTGAATAAATCAGTAGTCCATCTAAGCTGAGCTGGGGAAGGAAAAAAAAAATCACCAATATGCCTATCTGTGCAATGCTATTCCATATGGGGAAATATCTTCCTGATCACAGGATATGATTAGTTTGGGCCCTCCAGCATCTGGACTGAGAGATGTCGAATTCTATATTAGTCAAAGCAATGCCAGATTTGGGTCCTATCCATATAAATGCCTTACCCTTCTTTGAATCACAGGCTGCATACCATTTGCAAATATTTGTAGGCAGATATAAATGGTTGCATTTTGAGCAATAAAGGAGGAATATGGGATTTTTTCATAGATAACTCCATTAGGCATTCAACCTCCTTGTACAAAGGTGATTGTCCAATTTACCTTCACCAAGAAAATCTGTTTTCCCAGAATTCTTGGATCATTCCTCCCTCAGGCACTCCAAATCAAATTGCTTCATAAACCTCTGAGGGTCACTGTTTGCACCCTTTAATTGTGCAGAGCAAGAGTAGAGGTCATTATAATAAACCACAAAGGTATTAATTATCACTTCTGTATCAGAAGCAGATCTTACCTTTTTAGTCTGAACCTCAAATATTGTGTTCTTTTTCTCATTGTTAAGTTGCTATGCCATTAGCCTTCTGGGTTTATTCCCATGGTCATACAATTTGGCTCTAGATCTCATCATAATGTGTTCTGTTTGTTCAGCATGGATGAGTGAAAGTTCTTGCCTCAGAGCCAATAGTGATTCAAAGCCCTGACTGTCTTGTGTCTCAGCATGTTTAATCCAGTTGCTTAATCTGTATCTTTAGTACTTTGCACTGCAGTGTTTGTTTTCCTCTTTTGCTAATTTATGAGATGTGAAATGGCCTTTTAAAAGGGCCTTAACTGAGGCCTCATTAAAATCCTAGCTAAGCCTTTCATTTATTCATTCCTTAATATTCAAAAGGATAAACGCTTTCCTTCACCTCTGGGAAGAAAGGATGAAGGTTTACAGAAGATCGCCATCCCCACCTTTCCACCTGCTTTGCCATGCAGCAGCTTCTCAGAGATTGGCTGATAAGGAATGGGTGATTTACATTTTGTGTTCAGCCTTGCAGAGATTCCATGCATTAGTCACAACTGAACGCAAAGGCATTTGACCTAAACCAGTTTCCCACCCTGAAGTATGAATCCTCTGAAGGGGCCTGAAATGCTGATCGTGGTGGAGGTCTGATGGCTCCAAGGATAAGGCATCTACAGGAAAAATGGGCTGTCACTGAAGGGTACTTCTCTTTGAGCTTTGCAGCATCACTAGGTCAAACTTCATTGTACATTGGTCTACAGCCAAAACTCCATCCATTCCACACACAAAGGAAATGATGACATGGAAAATCCACTAAGCAAAGCTTGGAAATGCCAGTTCCCCAAGACAGGGATAATACACACGGGAATCATTTGGTTCCAAGTTGTGAGCCGCAGAGAGATGAGTACCATTTTGAGATTCAGGTCATTTGAGATTCACGGTGACAGCTCAAGCATTAAGGTAAAAAACGTTAGTGAGGGTATATATGAAGATATGTTGGACTCCTTTATGCTTTCATGTGCATGTGTATTTACACATATATGCATATATATATGACAGCGAGAGAGAGAGTGAATGTGTTAGGGTAACAATAATTCGGATTGAGGAGCACTGAGTTTCCAGTTGAATACAAAGGCATGACCTAGCAGAGCTGCTGACCACAAGGCAGAATGATAGTTAAGTCAGCCATTTGCTTATGCTAAGTAACCATTTTAACTGCGTCAACCATTTTTCTAGAAAAAGCAGCAATTAAGCCTGTGTGCTGTGAACCAGCTACAGCGAGGAACAAGATAAGATACAGGGGCCCAAAAAAGGTGAAAGATGGTACAACATGAGACAGAAAAACAGACTAGAATGTAAAAAGCAACATGTAATTGGTAACAGAATCTGAGATGAACATATGCAAAAAGGTGAATGGTGATTAGTGAAGAAGCCTCCAGAAGCTTCCAGGTTTTAGTCACAAGTCCGCCCATTAACCGAAGAAGAGAAGTCAAGGACTTAGACATGCGCTTATAGCAAAAAGACATGTAAATGAGTAAAATGCATAGTCAATTCCATGTTAATGAAGCAAACATAAACAGAGACGGTGCTTAAGATGGGAGGAGAAATGGGTAGAACAGAAGGCAGGACAGAGGTGAAGTGAATGTTAATGAGTATAAACCAAAGTGTATAAATATAGGAAGAACCTATTGTTCATGGCAGCACCCCATCTCTTATGGCGTGAGGCCCTTGTCTGAAGCTGTCACCATTCTGAATAAAGCTGTTGTGAGCAATGTGTGCTGGTGCTTGCCCCCTGCTGTGCTCTGCCTAATGAGTAACAGGACCCAACCGTCGTCTCCCTACTCATTGGGCACCGCATGAAGTTGGGGTCTAACATATAGTAATATATAAAGATAAAGGGAATCTAAATGGTAGCCTGTCAGAATCCTTCTAGGTATGTAAAGTTTAGGATGAAAGAGTTCAAACTGTAGTCTTTGTTGGCTAAACTGACAGCTCATCAGGCACGATGCACCTGTGACTGACTTTAAATTGTTCTTCTATGCTTGGAACACTTCCCTGAAGCACCAGATTGCATAGGGAATGGAAGTAGTCACTTCCTTCTGAATATTTAGAAGACAATACAGTACCTTAGATCATAGACACTGACTTTTATTTTTGCCAGCGGGGGGGGGGGGGGGGGGGGGGGGGGCGGATGAAGGGGGGGCAGGGCTAAGATGATGGACATGCAGAAAGTTTTACTCATTTCAGGTGACAGCCATCTTCCCAAGGAGGGCCAGAGCTCTTGAGCCCCCATGTACCTGGCACCTCTGCCCTAGATTCTCTGTGACCTGCAAAGAGCTCTATACTATAGAATATAGACAGGAAACTGATCTGCATCTGGGCTGCCTGAAAGACTTCTTTCACTGGAAAGTAACATTACTGACTAGGGAACTCTAGCAACCCACTTAGGAGGCCTCTGTTCACGCTAGGATATTTGCTTTAACTTTATAATAACATATTTCACCCTATGTGACCTATGCAGAGCCACTTAGATTACTGTCAGTGTTGGAGACAACATGATGAACCAGACATGAGAGGGGTTTTAGGGTTTTTTGTTTTTTTAATTAGTCTCATATCCCATCTTTTTCAAAGAGAAGCAGCAATTAAGATATTACAAATCTTGCAGGATGTTCTCTTAATTACCTAATATTTTGTCATACAGACATATGGTTCAATTGTTGCAAGTACAGGAGAGAAGACAAACATAGAAGTGTCCCCCCCATTTCCATATACAAGTATCCCTGAAGTTCTCACCAAATCTTATCAATGTTAATGCTAAGCCTGACATTTATGGAGTACTATAGAGCTGTCAGTAAGTCTCTCAATTATGCCAAAAAGCTCCATTTAAATCATATTCCAATTAAAATAGCATTGAATTAAAAATAACTGAAAGAAGTTGAGGGACTTTGTGATCACATCCAATAACCATCCAGAACATAACAGATACTAGTACTTCTGGTTGCAGGGGAGGGTACTTTAATCCAAATGAGGTAGAACACTGAAAGATCAAGAGTACATTTGGCTATGTATGGGGGGAGGGGTCACAGCAACAAGCTACCTGGGCAAAACTTGAACACTATGTTCATGTCAGCAAAACCCCACAATTGACACGTTAACTTATGTACATAACATGCCAATATAAGGCCCTCCAGCCTCCGATCCAGCAGGGTCCTGTGTCTCAGATTCCATTCTGAGTTTTTTTCAGTCCTCATCAGTCCTGCATATTGTTCACATCATTCCTTTCTCCTTCCATCTCCTCCCGGCACCTCTAAACAGAAATATTTCAAATGGGAACAAAGAGAGAGAAGGGATACTGCCAAGGAGACAGGAAGAAAGGGGATATAGTTAAAATGTCTCCTCTTTTATTACATTTTCCTGCTATAGATTTTTTTACAGCACTCTGGCACTCCATCTTAAAGGGCTTTCAGTTTTATATACAAGATTCTGTATGTAAAGCCAATTATTATGCACTTCTGATACTGCAGGTAATACAGTATGTTCATAGCACAAAAAGAAGGTGTCCCAACATAGGAACTTTAAGGCAAAAGCATGGAGTTAATTGCCTTGAGGCAACCACATGATGATAAGCAGCTATCCCAGAAAGAAATTACTATGGATGGGAAATAAAATAAAAGAAAGAAACTACTCTGGACTGGAAATAGGATAAAGTTTCCTGGGTTAGGACAGATTTATCTTGGTTCCAAGGCATGCATCATGTGGTCACAACTTTTTTCTCCTGGCGTAGTTGGGATTTACCTGGGAATAACCTTATTCAGGTGCGTTTGGCCTAGGCCCTCTGGGGGTAGTGGATAAGGACAATTCTATGAACATACCTTTGAGGATCCAAGCATATTATTTTACCCCAATTTTTCTAACATTAAAGACCTGAGTCTCACAACCCAGATCTAGGTTTTTAAAACTGCTCCCTAAAAAAAGGTCCTGCATAGTCCTGCAAAGAGTCATGGAACTGCCACTATGTGAAGGTGAGTGTTGCTTAATTCTATAGTGTTTTAGACCAGTGTTAGGTACCTAGTTTGTCTGCCCATGCCTCTGTTCCTGAACAGTTTTTCCAGCATAACTGATCCTGAATAATTCCATTTGTGAATACTCTTTTTCTGTCGTAGTAGGGTACATGCAGACATTATGCTTAGATTGACCTAACTAGGGTAAAGTCAATCTAAGTGCCAATCTGTATAGATATACTAGGAGGTCAGGTTGGGCAAAAAAAGTGGCAGGCCCAATCTGACTTTGTTTACCTGTGGGTTAACCTGATCTACTGAATGTCTACACATGTTCTGCATGTAACTCCAGGGCTGGGAAAGCCTAGTCCCTTGTCCCAGCCCTGGGTCTGTGCTCTTCCTACACCCCTTCTGACTTCCCCAACCCTGATCAGGCTATTTTTAGCTTGCCCCCATCCCAGACAGACAATCCCCACCCTGTGGACCCACCAATTCCTCTCGCAGACTCCCTAGGCTCCCCTGATTCTACCAACTCCTCTCCCTACTTCTACATGTAGCCAGAGTGTCTTGTCTAGTTTAGCTTAATCTACAGGAGTGGTCACCAACCAGTGGATTTCGATCCACCAGTAGATCTTGGAGCCTCTTGGAGTCAATTGGAGGCTGGGGTGGGAGTCTGAGTACCCATGTGCATGCATGTGCACACCCCAGCCCAGCACGTCAGTCCGTGGGTGAGGGAAGGGGCTAGATCGAGGCCCCTGTGGTGAGGGACAGTGGCACAGAGGCAGGAGCAGGGGTAACATGAATGGTGTGTGCCCCCGATGGTTGCGGGGGGCACAGCTGCACTGGCAGTGGCAGGAACCCAGCAGTGGTGAACGGGGCCCTCCCACAGATGCTGCCAGCACAGCTGGCAAGGCGGGTGGGTGGCGAGCACGGCCCATGGGTCAGCAGTGGTGGCGGCAGCCAGGGGTGAGCAGTAACTGCCCACAGGTGCTGCTGACTGTCAGCGGTGCCATGTTGCAGGGGGTGCACTACCATGTGCAGGGGGTGCATGTGCACCCGCATGCACCCCCTACACGTCACCCCTGAGGGGTAAGTTGAGTGGGTCCTCAGCCTGGTGGGACTTACCTACTGGGGAGGCACACCCCTAAATCATTTTTTCTCCCTCTGCCTCAATCTGCCCCCTCCCTTTCTTCCCCATAGATTTACCTGCTGGGCCAAGGCAGAGGGGAGGGGTGACAGCAATGCACAGTAGATTATGGGTTGTTTTTAAATGCCAAAAGTGATCTCCTACTTAAAAAGGTTGGAGAGCACTGATCTACAGTAAAAGCCCTGTTTCTCAACGTGAGTGGGGAATGGGGGGTGTTGGTAATTTAAAAATACTGGTTACCTGAGGCACAAGGGTTACCGGCTGGACATGGAGCCGGGGAGAGGGGGTGGCAGAAGCCACACATGCACTGGCAGTGGCCACCATATGCGAGCTTCCACCCTTCCCTCCCTCGCATCCTGCCAGCTGGAAATTCTGGTTAACAGAAATGCTGGTTAGTAAAATGCCAGATAAGAGGACTTTTACTGTATTTTGAAAGGCACAATTATGGTGGAACAGAGCATCCATACAGGAAGAGCAACATACTTTAAATTCATGCCCTAGCTTTAACTGACCAGCTTTCAAGTGTACACAAGCCCTGAGTTATATTACCAAACTAAAATAATTTATTTTTTCTCCTATGGTTAGAGGGTGGCAACCATCAAAAAAGCCAGAAGAGTATAACTGCTCAAAAATTCCAATATACAGGCGCGCACATACTGTGTAGAGAGCACCACTTTAGATTCCAAAAAGTTTGGAGAAAAGCCCTGAAGAGGTCATTCTATTCAGTTCTTTAAAGCAGCAAATAATCAACGAGTGAGTCAAATTGGAAATTGCTGCATCTTTAGCAATCATTTTGCGTGCAATGCTCAAGATAAGAAAGGAGAGGGGGAGGAAGAATGTTCAGTGAGAGAGAATCAGTTGAGCATTCAAAGAATAAGCGTAGCCCCAAGTGAAAGACTCGACACAAATACAAAGAAAAGACAAGATAAACAAAACTCACTATTCACAAGTTGCAGAGGTTATTCATCATTGTCAAGAATTTCTTTACAGTATAACCATCATAGCAATTCAGAAAACTGGCAGGTCATCTCACATACTGGTTCTATATCTTGAGGATATCCTTTTCAGAGAACATCAACAGCAGAAACAAAATCTTTGGCTATAGACTTCATCATACTAAAACTTGTTTGGATTTCTGACAACATATTTACTTATGAAGATAAGAAAACTCTGTTTCTGTATTATGTAGTACCAAATAAATAAATTAAAAAAAATAAATAAATCACTCGAGTAATTACTGTAACAACTGGGAGATCAGTATTTAAATGCATCTGTATTGCATACGTGCTTATAAGATGGTAAATTGAAGAAAATGTGTACAAAATAAAAATCAGATCTCAGGAGATGCATTTGGAGAATCTTCAAGAAACAGTTCTAAGAGTAGGGATTAAAGTTGCACTTTGCCAGTTGCACTGTGATCTTTGCATAAATAATACACATCTTTCTATAGCTTTCAATATATATTTTAAATGGGTCCACAAACTTTGGTATACCTCAACCCCCTACCCAAATATATAGCTGGGGGCTACCTCTAATTTGACCTAGACACAGTTGGTCAAGCTTGTAATGGTATAAAATAGTCAAGACCAGAACTCTCACTGATGAGCTCGACATTCATTAAGTAAGGAGCATGACTTACAGAAGCAAAGAATAGGGGACTGCAGCAGGAAAACCAAATAGAGGTCATATCTTTCCTTTTGAGTGAATATTAAACCATTGTCTCAGAATGGTGTTAGTGTATGTTGTTGTGTTTAACGGATGGGGTGTACACTCAGGTTTTACCTTCTTGGGTTAGTCTAGATGCCATTGCACTTTGTGCAGGAACTGGACCAATTATTTGGTTCCTTTCAAGAAAAGTAAACTCTGCCTACAGCTTGAGTTGCACAACAGTTTCTGAGCTACTGTTGGATATGTTTTGTTGCTTCATGTTGCTGCCAGCTATCATTCTCCCATTCTATACACTTCAGAGTTGAACAGCACCTTCTTGAGGCCAGTCATTGAAGGCACCATTCTGGTTTCCAAAAGAGTGCCAGAAGCTCTTTGCTATCATAAAATTCTGGTACTTTGGTAACTAGATAGAGAAGGAAAACGCCATCTCTTGCTGGCTTGCAGACTGCCATCATTCTTTCCAAATAAGAGTAAGCAAGCAAGCAAGGATAATTCATTTACTCATTATCCATGACTTTGAGTTTTCTGTGAAGCAAGGGAAGCAGGAGCAGATTACTTTTTAAAATATAAGCAGCTAAACTATTGAACAACTAGACCCGTGTTCCTATTGTTATCCTCAATCCTGAATTTTGGCAGTTAGATACGCAGAGTCAATTGCTGTACTAAATAGACTGAGCCTTTGTGCATTATTTCCTATAACATTCCCATGACACCAGACCCACCATGAGTAGACAGAAAATAGGGCTTGAGGAGGTTACATGCATAAAAGAATTCGCACAAGCTCTCAAGGAGGATCTGAGGTAATTACTGTGCGATTCCAGGGCAAACAGCAGCTCTTAGGACATTCTGTGGCTGCCACATACCAAGACAGCACATGAAGTTGTTCGTTAGGAGTTATCCATGAGAACAGCAGAGGTAAAAATGAAGCATAAATGATGGAGGAGGACAGAAACTGAAGAAGAGGCCATGAAGCAGGAATAATAAGTAACAGCTGTGCAATAGCAATACCATTCAAATACCCTGCCACCCAAGCACGGTTTTTCTAGCAAAAAGGATCTTTTTCAGAAAAGAAATTTCAGTGATGTCAGAATGCGCAAATGTAATAGTTTTCTCCAATGTCATTGCCTTGTCTATTTGCCTTGAAAATGCCCCTAGGGGGCTGCCTGGTACCCACAAGAACTCTGATGGCAATGGATGGAAAGGAAAAACCCTACAACCTGTTCAGCATCATATGGGAGCAGCATATGCTTAAGGGACCCCTATAAATGTACTCATAAAAAGCTTCACTCCCTGTTTCGCCACAGCACCAGAATCAGCAGCACGCTTTGGAAGAGTGAAAGATCTCTATCCCAAACTTCTTGGTCACAATGCAAAGAGTAAAAAGATTTCCCTACTACATGTTGTTCAGACATATCCCTTGTGATCCATCTCCTATGGAGATTCTAAGAACTGAACAGGACCAAGAGCTGCATGATTTAAGATTAAAATGATTGCTGTGCACACATTTACACATGTTTAAGGCTTTAATGACAGTTCTTCACTATTGTTAGTTTAAAATGTGTTCTGGGTAGTTCCTCAAATAGCACAAAAGTCTGTTTTGTTTTCCATTTGGAGTCTGAACATCCTGCTTTAGTTGTAATATATAAGGTGAATGGGGAAGAAGTGCTGTATGATGTAGTGCTTCTTGGTGCATCTCCTCATATTATATGGTTTTGGTGGTGAAAAGGTACCTTACCTACATCCTCTTGAAACTGAACATTCTGCCAAGGGCTATAGAAAGCTTCCCTCAAAAAGGAGTTTCAAATATGTGAAAGTAGTTAGGAGTCATGATTGATATTTGCCTTGAAAATTACTCAAATGCATTTCACTTATTCAGAACACTAAAGGAATTATTCAGACAAATGGAGAAAATACACGGCCTATTAACCATGTGTGGCAAAGAACTTCAGTAAAAAGAGAAGAATATTTGGTTACAACATATCAACACACAAAGAAAATATAAAAAACACCATAATAAAACTAGAATTTTAGTATTTTAATTATTATAAAAATATAGAATGATCCTGAACTGAGACATCCAGATGGGGATTGAAGCTTTTCCCCCATTTGGAGATTTCTGTATCTAGATATTTTGTTTAGGCCTCACCTTTAACAGAGCAGATGGAAATAACTTTTGAGCCCAATTAGTGTAACACTATGTACATCACAGAACACACAAGAAAAGACACAATGGATACAGAAAGTTTCATTAGCATAAGAGAGTGAGAAGTGCTATTGGATTCTCAACTGGACTATGAACCAAAAGTTATTGAACAAAGGAGCCTATAATCAGATCAGAAACTTAGTTTTGCAGCAGCATGTAGAAGTGTTAGTCAATACTAGATGCTGTACAAGTATATAAAATGGCTGTTTACTGTCTGTGCCAGAAAACTGAGTTACCAACTCATGCAAAAGGTGATGTTTGATAATGGTTTGATACTGGTTTTCATCAAATTAGGCTGCTGTGCAACCTGTGTACAAAAGCCACCAGTATTCTGGTAAAACCATAAACTTTGTTATTTGTTATTATAAAATAAGATTGTACACAATGAAGATATCAGAAGCCAAAAGGAAGAACAGTATTGGGTGCAATTCAGGGCAAAGTGCAAACTGAGCTCTGACATGTTTTCAGTATCTTGCACAGTAAAGGCCAACTCTTGCCCCTACTGACACCTGGCTAAATTCCTACTGAGTTCTGTGGGAGCAGGACAGAGCCGTACGCCATTTGTGTCATTACACTTCAGAGCATTAGAATACACTTTGCATCTTGTTCTTTCTGGCAACTTCTCCGCATCAAAACCCTTAAGGAAAGTTTGAGCCATTATTGCTTGCCCATGAATAAAAATTATACTGCAAAATTTTAAGTTTCCTATGATATGAGAATTAAGAGCTTACTGACCCACCAGTCTAAACACAAACATTCAATATGTGATCATACAATTATTTTTAATCCATTTGCTGCTGGTCAATGGAGTATAGGCAATAGACCAAATATTGAATACGAGCCAATCCCATACATTTTGCACCAAGTGATTTCATTAACAGTAGCCACTAAATTAAATAATAATTTAAGGTATAATGTGAAAAGGTAATTATCAGTGTCAATTATACTCAAATAGGACAGTGATTGAGGGTCTAATTGACAAGGGAAAAGTACCTCTGGCCTATGAAAAGTAAACTGCTTTCCCAGTCTGGAAAGGGCCTCGTATGGACTGCTGGGAAACTATGGGGGGATCAATTTTATTTTCAATTATTTCATGGTTTCAAGCATCTGATCTATCTCTGCTTTTAGCTACTGTGGCCAACATGCAAGCTGTTAAATGCAGACTAGTTTTCCATGTTCACATTTTTTCCCAAATGCCAGTTAGGAAGGGGGAGTTTGTGGAAACAAAGTAAAGGGGTTTCTTTGGCTAGGGCAGGTTACTACCATCATAAGAGAGGTCAGCTGGTAGTTATGAGGAACCAAACTTGGGCCTTGCATCAGTTTTACCTGTGTGTAACCCTCTGACTTCAGGGAGACTATTTCAGACTTACATCAGTTCAAGTGAGAGAGAAAAAAAACAAAACAAAAAAACAAAAAACAAAACCAGATCTAGTGTCTACATCAGTGTGAGTTTTAGAAGCATTAAACACTTCATAAAGTGGAATGAGAAAGTTGCAGGTAAACAGATTCAGAATATGAAATGTACGGTCTTAACCTGGAAGAGTTTTAGCTTGTGTGGCGTGGGTTATTATCGGAAAACCTCATGATGCAGTAGGCATCTACTGGAGGAAATTGTTTGTAGAGAATCATCAAGGAAAGGCTGGTTAATCAAGCAAACAATAAATCGGCAGAAGGACTAGATAAGCATCTTGTGAAGCACAGCACCAGCTTGCAAATTCAAACGAGTACATACAGAACAATGATAGATGGCAGTTTTAAAAGATGTTGCTTAGAACTAGTAATGCATATATTTGGCCATGGGAGAGTCACCTTGTCCTGAGAGGAATTTCAGAAATATATCAAAGCAAAGGAGGAGAAGAGGAGTACTGTCCTTCAGGGGATGAAGAGTCCCCCTTGTCAGACTAGATGGAGGCTTGTATATACAATAGATTTTTTTCCAAATGGTTAATCTCTTTTATAGTTTGCCATTTCATTTTGGAACTGCAATTGCTCCATCTAGTGGTTAATCACAAATTCTTCTCCAAATAGTCTTGACTCGATCACCATTTCTTGATAAGAGGTTACTGCAGCAAAAATTATTGAAACACTTAATTTAATAGTTTTAATATTTTATTTTTGTCCCATTTTTGAATTCATCTAAGTAAACCATTTAACTGCAGTTTCATAGTTTCAATCTGATAATAGCCTCAACAGATAAAACTGTGCCATAAACATACTCACATATCCCTGATTGGTAGCCACTGATTCGATAAGTTTCAGTAAGCGTACATAAATGTAACTATCCAAATATTTTAATGACATTTGTTTAGAATAAGGGCAAGAGTCTTTGCAATCTTTAATTTTAAAAAGTCAGGTCATTTTTCTTTAAAATATGTATTACAATGCCCAAGCCAAGCAACACATTTAAGTTTAAGTTGTCTTACAGCCTAGATTGATTTTCTGGATTGGGACTCCTGAATATATCTGGCAATGTTTGTTCAAACAAGTTTCATAGTTTCTAGGGTCAGGAGGGATCATCTAGTCTGACCCCCTGCCATGGCAGGAAAGAGTACTGGGGTCAAATGACCCCAGCAAGGTGTATATCCAGCCTCCTCTTAAAGACCCCCAGGGTAGGGGCCAGCACCACTTCTCCTGGAAGTTGGTTCCAGATCCTAGCCACCCTGACCGTGAAGTAGCGCCTCCTGATATCTAGTCTAAATCTACCCTCTGCCAGCTTGTGACCGTTATTCCTGGTCACTCCTGGTAGTGCTCAGGGGAATAGGGACTTCCCCAATGCCTGCTGATCCCCCCTGACTAGTTTGTAACAGACCACTAGATCTCCCCTCAGCCTTCTCTTGTGGAGGCTGAACAGGTTCAGGTCCCGTAGCCTCTCCTCGTAGGGTCTGCCCTGCTGCCCCCTGATCATGCAAGTGGCCCTCCTCTGGACCCTCTCCATGTTGTCCACATCCCTCTTGAAGTGCAGCGCCCAGAACTGGACACAGTACTCCAGCTGCGACCTGACCAGTGTTGCATAGAGGGGGAGGATCACCTCCTTGGATCTGCTTGAGATGCAAGTCTTTTATAATGTCTTCAATCTCCTTCAGTCTGCTGGGAGAGCAACACAGCACTGCACAGACAATCTAGGAAGTTTTTGGAGACTGTTCCAGACAACTTCCTGTAGCAAATGGAGAGGCCAATTAGGGGCCATGCTCTTCCTGAACAGCTGCTCACAAAACAGGGAAGAATTGGTGCGGAATGCAGAAGACAGTAACTTGGGCAGCAGCAACCACAAGATGACCGTGTTCAGGATCCTGAGAAAAGGAAAAAAGGAGAGCAGCAGAGTAAGGATCTTTGATTTCAGAAAAGCAGAGTTCGACTCACTTGGGGAGTTGATGGGCAGGATCCTCTGGGAGGCCAGTTTGAGGGGGAAGGGAGTCCAGGAGAGCTGGTTGTGTTTTAAAGAAACCTTACTGAGGGTGGAAGAATGAAGCATCACACTGCACAGGAAGACTAGTGAGTACGGCAAAAGACCAGCTTGGCTTAGTAGGGAGCTCTTCAGTGAACTAAAACATAAAAAAGAAACTTACAAATGGAAACTTGGAAAAACCAGTAGGGAGGAGTATAAGAATATTGCTTGGGCATGCAGGGGGAAAAATCAGGAAGGCCAAAGCACAGTTGGAGTTGCAGGTAGCAAGGGTAGCTACCTGCAGGGTAACAAGAAGGGTTTCTTCAAGTATGTCAGCAACAAGAGGAAGATCAGGGAAAGCCTGGGTCTCTTACAGAATGGGGGAGGCAACCTAGTGACAGATGATGAAGAGGCTGAATTACTCAATGCCTCAGTCTTCACAGACAAAGTTAGCTCCCCGATTACTGCAAGATGTCCTGAATGATTGGAAAAGGACAAATATAGTGACCATCTTTAAGGAAACAAGGAGGATCTGAGGGAACTACAGACTAATCAGCCTCACATCAGTCCCTGGAAAAATTTGTGGAGTAGGTTCTCAAGGAATCAATTTCTAAGCACTTGGAGGAGAAGAAGGTGATTAGGAACAGTCAGCATGGATTCACCAAGGACAAGTCATGCCTGACCAACCCGACTGCCTTCTATGATGAGATCCCTGGCTCTGTGGATGCAGGGAGAGCAGTGAACATGTTATACTTTGACTTCAGCAAGACTTTTGATATAGTCTCCCACAACATTCTTGCAAGCATGTTAAGGAAATCTGGGTTAGGTGAATGGACTGTAAGGTGGATAAAAAAATCTGGCTGGATCACTGGGGTCAAAGGCTAGCAATCACTGGCAGCCAGTGGGGTGGCCCAGGGGTTGGTTCTGAGGCCAGTTTTATTCAGTATCTTCACAAGTAACCTAGAAGATGGAATTGAGTACCTGCTCAGCAAA
This sequence comes from Crocodylus siamensis, assembly GCF_052110815.1. NCBI lineage: Eukaryota > Metazoa > Chordata > Crocodylia > Crocodylidae > Crocodylus > Crocodylus siamensis. Next base: position 75,341,908 of record NC_143400.1, on the reverse strand, counting down.
TTTGCAGATGACACCAAAATGGGTGGTGTAGTAGCTACGCTGCAGGGAAGGGCTAGGATTCAGAGAGACCTCAACAAATTAGAGGTCTGAACCAAAACAAATCTCATGAGGGTCAGTAGGGAGTAGTGAAAAGTCCTGCACTTAGGACGTAACAACCCCATACACTGGTACAGGCTGAGGACTAACAGGCTAAGCAGCAGCTCTGGAGAAAAGGACCTGAGGGTTATAGTGGAATGATGGGCCAGCAGTGTGCCCTTGTTGCAAAGACAGCTATCAGCATACTGGGCTGCATCAGTAGGAGCGTTGCCAGCAGATTGAGGGAAGTGATTATTCCCCTCTATTTGGCACTGGTAAGGCCACATGCAGAGTACTGTGTTCATCCTCCTACAGAAAGGATGTATACAAATTGGAGAGAGTTCAGTGGAGGGCAGCAAAAATAGTTAGGGGGCTGGAGAACATGACTTCTGAGGAGAGGCCGAGGGAGCTGAGTTTTAGTCTAGAGAAGAGGAGACTTAATAGCAGCCTTCAGCTACCTGAAGGAGGGTTCAAAAAAGGATCCAGCTAGACTGTTCTCAGTGGTGGCAGATGACAGAACACAGAGCAAAGTTGCAGCAAAGGAAGTTTAAGTTAGATATTAGGAAAAAAACTGTAAGGAAGAAGGTAGTAAAGTACAGGAACAAGCTATCCAGAGAGGTTGTGGACTCTCCATTTTTGGAGGTTTTTAAGACCCAGCTAGACAAAGCCTTGGCTGGGATGGTCCTGCTTTGAGCAGGGGGTTGGACTAGATGACATCCTGAGGTCCCTTCCAACCCTCATCTTCTATCATTCTATGAGAGAGACTGCAAACAACTACAAGGATAATGAATATCTATTTAGCTCATGGTTGCTCTTCATAAATCATGTGGGGAGATAGAAGTGCAGGTAGAGTTACTTTCAAAAGTAGCACGGTTCAAAATGCCACAAGAATCATAAATGTTAGATGGTTTTCATTCAGTATTTTAGAAAGAACTGAATAAGGCACTTGAACCATCAACAAAAATACAGAGTTGACTGTTAAGCAGAATTTGGAGTGGTAAACTTAGAACAATCAAAGCAGGCAGCCTATTGCTTTCCTGAATTGGCCAAGATCCTAGGCAGGGAAGGGTAGCATGTTGTAGACATGCTTAGAGCTTTCAAAGGCTACAGTCATGAAAGAAGGTTGGGTAGTATATAACCACTGTCCTCTACTGTGTTTCCACTGGAGGAAGAGGGTGCCAAATGTTCATCACCTACCAATAAGGCTCTATAGAAATTCAGTCAGCAGGAGAGTTTGAGAAATGAGGGGTAGTTGAAACAACATGTCTCCCTGGATACAACCAGTTCAGATTTATTTCAGTGGTGCCTTACAGAACTAATGAAACTGGAACTTGTTCTTCAGTGGAGGCTGTACCATAGAACTCCATTCAAAAGATTTAAGTGGTAAAATGAGAGGTTAATGCTTCCTAAATAAAAAATGTGTTTTTGTTTGTTTGTGTATTTTTAAAGTGTAAACTCTTTGGGCCACAAATCACATGTTGGTGTGGCATCCAGACAGCAACCATTTCAATGGGATGCCAATCCCAGCTGGGGCTGTTGAGCATAACTACAGCACAAATACTACAGATGAACTTGTGGAACTATTACAGATTCACAAAAATCAGCAATTTAGAATAAAAAACTAAGCTGAAAGCAAAACATCGATCTAAATTTAGACATTCTGAAAGATTAAATCTATTTAATTTAATAGAACCAAACTTTGGGGCAAAGCATCCACACCGGAAGACAGGCAGGCAATCCAGGCTGACCTGGACAGGCTCAGCAAATGGACAGATGAGAACCTGAGGGTGTTTAAACACCGAAAAATGCAAGGTTCTCCACCTTGGGAGGAAAAACCTGCAGCATCCTTATAGGTTCGGCAGTGCTACGTTGGATAGCACTACAGAAGAAAGAGACTTGGGGGTCATCATTGACCACAAGATGAACATGAGCCTGCAATGCGATGCTGAGGCTAGTAAAGCGACCAAAACGCTGGCCTGCACCCATAGATGCTTCTCAAGCAAATCCTGGGACATCATTCTCCCCTTGTACTTGGCCTTGGTGAGGCCGCAGCTGGAGTACTGCATCCAATTTTGGGCTCCACAATTCAAAAAGGATGTGGAGAAGCTTGAGAGAGTGCAGAGGAGAGCCATGCACATGATCAGAGGTCAGGAAAACAGACCTTATGATGACAAGCTGAGAGCCATGGGGCTCTTTAGCCTGGAAAAGCACAGGCTCAGGGGTGATCTGATGGCCACCTATAAGTTTATCAGGGGTGACCACCAGGATCTGGGGGCATGTTTGTTCACCAGAGCGCCCCAGGGGACGATGAGGTCGAACTGTTATAAACTACTACAAGACCATTTCAGGCATAAGGAACAGCCTGCCATTGGAGGTGGTTCAAGCACCTACATTGAACACCTTCAAGAGGAAATTGGATGCTTATCTTGCTGGGATCCTTTGACCCCAGCTGACTTCCTGGCCTTTGGGCAGGGGGCTGGACTCGATGATCTCCCGAGGTCCCTTCCAGCCCTGATGTCTATGAAATCTATTTGAATTTGTTCCTTTACAGGTGCAGACTTTTAATTTAGTAAAGATGAAATGTCACTAACATGCAGAAAAAGTATGCCACTGTATAGTTACTAATATTTTTGTTTGAAATATAAATCAATATAAGAATTTTTTAAAAAATAATTCAACCTTTATTATGAGTTCATAATAATGCAGATTTACCCTTATGCATATTCTGAATCCACTGAATAATTCTTTTAGTCTGGAAAAAAGACCTGCCCTGAACCACAGTCCGGTTCCTAACTTGATTCATAATTTCATTTTTGGAAGAGGGAACGGCAAAGAAAAAAAAACAAACAAGAGGCAAAAAAGGAAACCTGTGTTACCATTATTTTTTCTTTGATAAAAAAAATAAAATAGTCTTATATTGGCAGTACAGCTAGCTGAGTAAACAAGGACTGAAACTCCACTTGGAAGCATTTTTCTGCCTGCATGTCTGTTTGCCAGTAAGAGTTTTTGAATGCTTCATCCAATGTCCAGTATACCAGACATTTCTTTCTTGCTCGCACACAGACAGATTATATATTGGGCTATCACACAGAGCCATAATTTTTTTTCCCCATTAGTTAACAGAGGTTCATATTTTAAAAAGCAAACTTACAAAATAGGAAAGCATGTCTAACATCCAGCACTAGATCATTTCTTCTGTGTAAACTTTGCTTTGCACACAGCATTTGGAAAGAGTGAGAAAAGAGAAACTGTACTTGAAAATTCACTCTCTAAGCAACTGATGGTATGCACGCTTAGACAGCACTAACTCAATAAATCTATGGCCACGTCCAACTCAAATAAGAATAAGTGAAAATTAAATCCAGCAAATACTATATCACCTCATATAATCCCCTCATGCATAAACCTGGGAAATCGAATATTATACTCTGCTCCACCGAGTCCGTTCTCAGGGCAGCTACATATTTATGAGAGTATCTGAATCTTAACAAGAAGTCAACACTATGAAAGTGCCTGAGAGCCCCTACTTTGGGTTATTAGATTTAGCAAAGGAATGCTAATCCAGCAGGCAAGCATATGAGCAAGGAAGGTGAATTGTCATTTGTATAAGTGCTTTAGGAGTAGGACCTAGGTTTTATAATTGCCATAACTCAGTTTATTGGAATAGGGAAAGAACTCAAGAAACATACATCTGTTAGCAAAATGGCCACACCCAAAGTCAGTCGAGTAACAGAAATTAAACCATCAGATTCTAAGCATCAACCACTTCATTATATAGTTGAAGAGGCACAATATATTTCTATGCTTAACATCAGAAATTATTTATAGAAACAAGCAAACAAATGCTGGAAGCAAGAATGAAGACACACTTGTGGTTTTTTTTCCATGCATGTCACATTTTGTATCTCAGTGAATAGCATCAACTACAAATCTAAGTGCAAGCAGTTAGGTGGGGAAGGGGGGTGTTTCCCTCACAAAATATAGGCATTTAAAATGGAGATGGTATCCCCTAAAAAATTCCATATGGCTCCAGCGTCCTTCTTCAACTCAAAAATCTGTGGAGGAGTATTTTCAATAAATCATTAGCAATGTGTGCTGAATATATAGACAGCTAGACACCCTTCAATAGTAAATGGCCATAAGAACATCATTAGCTTATTTTTTATTGCAAATGAGACATTTGCCTTTTACAACTTTAATGGTAGGTATAGAAACTTAGAATATTGATTTACTGACAATTGTTGAAAAGAGCAAGCAAGAGATGAAAACTCATTGTTTATTGCCATTACCTTTTTCTTCAATTAAAAACGACTTTTATAAATTATAAGGTATCAAACAACCATCTTAAAATTCCCAACTGCTTTCATTTTTTGCAAGTTCACATAGTACCTTAGAAGCAGACCATTTTTTAAAAATTCCTTCTTTGTACTTAAAGCTACAGCATGCAGAGAAATATTCAATACATATCTTAACAGGAATGCAAAAAACAAAGTTTATCATAACGTCCTAAATACGAACAGACAACACAATAGCATTAAAGGGCTACTAAAGTAGGGACTGGAAGGCTGTTTTGCAAGTGTATTGTTTACTTCTTTGTTTGCATGTAGGTTCTTTTTGGAAAAAGCTGCATTTACCCCCTACGCCTATTTAAAAACATACGTTAGATACAGAAGCAAGATATTAAATATCATGCTTCTGGTAAGTCAGTCATAACAGCTAGTTTTCTTTGGAAGTAGCTTTCCTATCAGTCAGACATGGGATATTGCTTATAGCTGTATGTTTTTCTCTCTCGCATGTTCTCCCTTTTCCTTGCCTCCCCTTTCTCAGTGGCAATTCCTCCCTTCTTCTTTTCCATTCCCAACCTGTGCGAAACCCCTCCTTATCTACCTGTGGCTCCCTTAAAATCTACTATGAAGTATTAGGAAGTAACATTGTAAATACTGAAGTAATGAAACTGGGAAGATGCCATTACAGATAACTGCTGTTACCCATTTCATTGCTTTTGGTTTCCTTGTCCTTTCTGCTTCTGACACTCTCACCCCATCTTCCCTTTTCCTTCTCTCACAATGTATTCCTGCTGCTTGCATTAGTAGTCTACAGGGTAATATGCTCCATCTGATAGCTATATCTTCCCTTTGCCAACACCTTTCTGCAGACTGGAGGTGAGAGGCAGCAACCCCTTCCTTAGCCAATGCAGGTTTTTTCCTTCCTCTACACCACAGGAGGAGGATGGCAAAGGCTGCGCTATGTAGATATACCCAAAAAGTCACCCCTAACTATCAGCATAGACATAACCTGAAGCGTTGAGGTTTTGCATTCTCTCCAATTTTTCAGTATCCTTTTTAAAATACAGACACCAACAATGTCCCCCCACATCCTGTCTCACTACTGAATGAGCAGGGGAGGAGCAAATAAGGAAATCCAAATCCAACTGTAGTTAGATTGGTAGTGTAGACATATACAGAGTGATTTAAAGAATATAACCTGTTTAACATACCAGAAAGAAGATGAGAAATGACTTGATTACTGTGTAAAAATACCTCTATGTGGGGGTCAGGCCGCTAACTTAATATAGAAGGACAACACAAAAGCTAGTATTTTATATTAATGCAAAACAAATTCAAATAAGAAGTGACAATTTTACAGTGGAGAAACATAACTCATGGAACAAACTAGTTTTCAAATCAAGGGCCATGTCTCATTACATTTAGCATGTTAAATGCATTTCAAATTCAGGGGAGCACAAATTCAAGCAGTAAAACATACTTACACACAGTCATATTGTAGCAAAGTCACAACTTTTCACACAAGAAGGACCTCCAGAACCAATTATGGGCAGCCCTTGACTTACAATGTTTCAAGTTACAACATTTCGCACTTACATTTATAAACTTTCAACTTTCTGATGTCAGTTTCGACTCTACAATGCTTGATCTGATGCGATGCCACACCAGTGAACAAGTTCACTGCATCACCCATCTCCCTGGAGAACATCTGTCTAAACTTCCTTGGACACTTTCTTTAAGAAAACAGACGAGACTCCAGAAAAACCTGCACCCAAGACTCCTGAGAAGACTCCAGCCAAGAACACTTCAAAAAGTCCAGCAAAGTCACCTCAAAGAAGTCCTTCCAAATCAATGTGATTACTATTTACAATATAAATAGATTAATGTAGCTATGTTACTCATCTATAATTGATTGAGTACAAAATTCTGGGTTATTTTTGGTGAAAATAGGGTATCGTGCCTTGGTTCAGGAACCGATCCTTCACCTATAACATGGTTTCCTATGGGAAAATCGGTTCTGAGTTACATTTTGACTTAAGATGCGGTTTTCAGGAACCAATTGTGTCGTAAGCCAAGGCCTGCCTGTACATAACATGCGCTCAGCTATTGTTGGACTGCTCCATGGAGACAATCTGAGAATTTTGCCATCCTCACCCAGCTATGGCATCAGCCAACAATCCCTTTGTTGTACCAAGGCTCCAGCTGGGATGAGGAAAGCCATGAATATGAAGAGGAGGGATCCTGGATCTTTGACTTGTCAGGTTCCTCCAAGATCAAACTGAAAGCCAAGTGCCCACAGCCCCTCTTCTGGGGTGTGACCAGTAATCAGCTGACTGCTGATCCTAATCCCAGCACTGCACTGGAGCCAGTATAAGACTCCCATGCAGTGCTGGGACCTGGAGAGAGAGCTGCCCATGTTAAAGACCACAGGAAACATTACCATGCAACTGCTTAGAACATGTTTTAATGTTAATACTGCACAAATCTTACTTGTACTAAGTGTCCCATGTGACAAGTCTCCAGGGGTAGGCACCTTGCAGAAAGATGTGTTTGAATAAGGGGAGTTATTGGACTCAACCCAGGAGTAAATAGGCAACATTTTATAACCCATATTATGTATGAGATGAGACTGGATGACCTAAAAGTTCTGTCTGGCTTTAAACATTTACAGTTGTGTGTCTAAAGCATTTTGAAGGTGAGATGTGCCACCTACAGTTGGTACTAATTATTAATGAACACATGATCATTATTAACAATGGAGTACAGTCCATGGCTAAATCATCTGATAGCAATGAAAAATATATGCTTTGGAAAGTAGAAGGTGAACTACCATATGGGTAAAATATCATCTATACTCACAGAAACTGAAACCCCAGTTTAATTTCTAGCTCAGTTGCTGCTTTCCCAGTCAATAGTTTAATCTACTTTAATGATTATCAGTACTGATGCTTAGGGTAATCACCTTGTCAGATACAATTTTTAGAATCTAAGATCAGCTTAATTGTAATGGTGATCATTACTTGGTTGGATTAAAATGCTCTTAAACCAAATATAATAGTAATATATAAGATGTTTGGAACATATTTATAGTGCCCCAATGCAACACAATGTGAATAAATTTCTTAAGTGTACAACATATATACAACATCTAAAACTTAATTATTTGGACTGATACTAACATTCTTTTGGAAATTAATATTCATGAACAATCACTATCCCTATCAAACTTTCTTTAAAAATCATAACACAAACAGCTGGATTTACCTTTCCTTATAATATAGGGACCTATTCATCTTTTGAGTGTCAGAATTGGTTGGAAATACTCATGAAGCAGAATTCAAAGGAAAAATACAAGTCATTTTCACAGTAACAAGGACTCTCTGCTTAGAGTCAGTTTCAGGTAATGGAATCCGATCACTTCTAGGAATTCTGCCTACCAGCGTAACCTTAAAAAATGTTCCCAGAGCCCAGCTGCCAGGTTTAGTGAGTTATTTTCCTGCTTACAACCAAACCAAACCAACAACAAAACCCCCCAACAAGCCTCCCTGCCCCCCCCCAACAACAAATACATCGGACAGTGAAATCTGAAGGTGGCACAAGTTTGCTGTAACATTTGCCAATATTTTGTAGACTGGGAAAATTAAGAGTACCTGACAATTTGTTCTACCAAATCAGTACCATGCCTCAGACACAATATTTACCAATTACGATGGCATCCCTGTTCACAGTGCTATTGTTAAGGGTCTGGCAGAGTGCGACTGCTCTTCCAGGTGATTATACTGTCAGTTAAGCATGAGTTCACTTCGGGCTAAAGGCTTTGGCCCAACCCTGCAGCCTCTTACAAACAGCACCAATGACGCCTTCAGTAGAAGATAGGTGCAACTGGATGCTGTTTTTCCAGGAGCCATGGAAAGGATTGAGTATATCCTTCCATCTGCCAAAGGATCCACCTGCCAAGTAAGAAAGACCAAGCAGCATGGAGAAGCCTCTTCAAAGGCTGGGAGACTGGGGAAGGAGTGAGTATAAGATGAAGTCATAAACACAGAAGAAGCCAGGCAGCAGGCCTCCCTCTTCCAGGGCTTTTCTGCCTCTTCACAGCCTGGTGGCTGTGCTGATGGAAATGACTCCTGCTATAGCATGCAGCTGGAAGGTCAGAAATAAAAGTAAACTTTTGAACACAGAGGAAAGATCTCTTTTGCCCTACATCCTAAAACATGTGTGTATAGTGAGCTTATTTAAATCTCTCCATCCTCACTCTGGAACTGTAGATCATACTTTCTGTGACCAACAAATCCCAGAAAACTAGACATACAAAACTTCACCAGGAAGACATACAGTTAACAGATTGCATTTTCCAAATGTGGGTAATAGTTTAAAAAAACTGCAGGTTCAGATATATGCCCTATTCTTCCTAGGAATTAATTACACAATCACATCAGAAAGAATAGATAGTGCATTAACAATTTTTCTATGCAAAACCAGGCAAGTGGGAATTGAGGACTTCACTGGTGCCTCAGGGAAACTGCGCTTGCTCACAGAGTATCATCAATTACAAGAACATTACCCAGAATGCAAACTTGGGACCTGTAGGCCAGGTACAGACATTCAGTTTCTACCAGGAGAACTGCCATTCTAATAGAACCCAAAAGCACAGACATTCAGGCTTTTTCTCTCAGAACAAAAATGGCAACTTCAGGAGGAAAATAATCCAGCAACAACCAAGGTTATATTGCTCTGGGGACAGTTTCTCTCAGGAGACTAAATGCCTATACACTTCCTCTTAACTCCTCCCTGGTTTTGAGATGGTGCAGGGAGCAGTTGCTACCCCCTTCCCACAGACTGGAGGTGAGAGCAGCAGTTACTGCCCTAACCAGACAGTCCTATTCTGGGAAGAAGCAGGGAGCTTTACTAGCTCCTCCTGGCTTCCCTTCCTCACTCCTGCTTTCCAAAAGAGCAACAGGGTGGCAATTTAAAGGCCAGCAGCCAGGAGTGTGATTCAGAGAAAGTCTCCCCAGCCTGACTCCCTCTTCCCCTTCTGCTCAGCTACCTGGCTGGGCAGCAATTTAAAAGCTGGTGACTGGGAGCTGGGCTTGGGAGACTACACTGCCAGCTGGTGGCTTTCAAATTCCTGTCCCACTGCTCAGCCAGGTGGTAAGGGGGAGTGTAGAGCCAGGAGCTGAGGAAAAGTCTTCACATGCCCAGCTTCCAGCCCTGCTGGCTTTTAAAACTTACCAAATCCCCCTCCTTGTTTCCCCTAGATGAGATTCTTGGCTGCAGCAGAAGCTTCAGAATCAACCGCCCTCCTGAGGCTGACTTGGCCTTTTGAGGAGGATGAAGAGCTGGTAACTTGGGGGTAATAACTAAGCTCTTTAAACCAGGCCACTGAATTCTTTCATGTAAAGAATATTAAATTTCCAAGCTCTCACATAAGGAAACCAAAAGAAGAAATATTTATACTATTAAAAGTACTTTCTTTTTGCTTACTTTCATGAGTACTAACTATAGGGTTGGATCATAGTGGCTGATCAAAAGCAGGTGCTGACCAGACTGAGGATAATGTTCAGCAGAAACTACTGCAAAGCATGAGTACCTGGGAGTGAGTTAAATGTGGATGACTACTAATAGGTCCTAGCTAGAACCTCTTGTTCATTTTCATCTTTTCCTTTGTTGTTATCCATGTTACTGTATTGGTTGTTTTTATAATTTGTAAATGCCTCTTAATACATTTTTGTTTGAAGACATCAGTACAGAGAAAATTAGCTTAGTGTACACTAATTAACAATAAGTGTGTAGGGGGGAGTGGAAATCAACTACAGGCAGGAAATGCATAAATCCTTTAATCCTGAAGACAGTATCAAATTTACAGTCTAACCATGTGGAAAGTAAGCAGACTCTCAACCCCTGTACTGTGACTGCTAAATCTTTCACATAATACCTGAGCTGTTTTTTCCAGTAGCAGCAAGTAGGGCAGGGAGCAGAGAAACAGATTGGGCAGGGATTGGGAGTAGATCAGTGGTACTTGAGGCAATGGACTTAATCTGTGGCACACATATCAAAAAAGTTGACCATCATTGGTCTACAGTTTCAAGTACAGCTTGGCAGATGAAACAACAGGTTACAATCTGTACCCTTTTGCCAGTGTGCTAAGGATTTCAGAACAGCAGTAGAGCTGGAGATATTTTGCCCTGCAGGACCTAGATGTGTTGGACAGGCAGAGAACTGAAGACAGGGCTTTTCCCACTGTCCTTCCAGCTGGTAGGAAAAGTGTTATACTACTTACATTATCTGCAATAGTCAGTACCTAATTAACTTTTTTTTTAAAGAACATACCAGAGCATTTTAGCAGGGAGTGGGGGATAATGACCATGCTGACTTTTTTCAGTTTGTTCTTTTCTAATCAAAAACTGATGCCGGGAAGCAGATACCAACTAGTCAGGCTTAAGGAAAAGGAAACATAAGAAAAGTTTACCACTCACCAATGGGAAAAGATGCAACAGCAGACAATAGCTAGATACAAAATGGCTGCTTAAGGTTTGCAGCTGCTTTACTCTGCCACATTTAAAAGACCTCCCCCTGCCCTGAGAATGAAAGCTGGGAAAAAGTCTCCTAGAAGAAGGCCTCCTCCCTACAGTGAGGAAAGGAAAACCTAAATAACTACACACAGGGTTTCTATAAGAAAAATAATGACCCCCACCATCCAGTTATTTTATAAAACCTCCTATGAGATTTGTTCAGTAGAAATCATTATATACGAATACAGTAGGTTTTTTATAGTAGTATTGTTAACTTTAGACTGTTTATTGAGATATATTTCTCTGTTTCATAGTCATTAATTGTTACAGTAGGAGAGATCCTCTACTTCATTAAAAAAAAAATCAAACTGTTATGCATGTATAGAGAAGTATGTAAGAATGTAAATAAGGTGCAAAAATAAAGAAAATCCTGCAAAAAAAATCTTTTTCTGGTGTTAGAAATGGAATATTGTTAGAAATGGAATTGTTAGAAATGGACAGCTTGCATCTTGCACCTGATAAGAAAGAAACACTGCCAAGGACTTTTTTCCTTGCCCAGCCTTGCCACAGCTTTTCTTATGCTAAATCGCAGACTCTCCCCCAGCTTCTCCCTAGCCTCTCTCATGCAGATTACAGAAGCTGGAATTCAACTGACTGTGTCCTTGAAGGGGGGGGGGTTAAACTCTTGGTGACCTATAGTAGTCTCTGAGCATGCTTAATTAGCTGATGCATATTTACCTCTCCGCCCTGCATACTTAAGTAGTTAATTATAATATACATGCAATGTATGTAGTGATGTAACCACATGTATGCTTGTATGAAACGGAAGTGAGCTGTAAGAGTTCCTGTTTCTGCACACGTGCCCAGGAGGAAAAAGATAAATACAGCCTGCAAAATTCCTTGGTGGGTTCAGAGTAATCTGAGTTTTTGACTCTGCTCTGACCCTATTTGCAAATACACCTTTTGTGCCATCTAATGAGTGTGTGTCTGTGATTTTAGTGGCCTCCAGAGAAACAAACCGCTTTAAGCATCACTGGGACAAAGAATTATTGTTAATTTGTGGTTCCAGAGCCAAGTTCTTTCTGCTCTTGGATTTATTTCAGTGTGGAGTGTGCCAGTGTAAGGTATAGTAAAAATGCTACCAGGAATGTATTGTCTCATATCTGGTGTTGGGAAGTTTTTGGGATTTGCATAACTTGGTGTATGTGAACCAGGAACTGTTGGCCTCTAGCACAACATTCATCATGTAATTATGACAAGCAGATAGAGAAATCACATTGTGGTATCTGCTATTTAAACTGGAGTTAGCAGGGTTGGTTGGTTGCATCTGCAAGGAAAATTTAGTTAAAAAGGCAAAACTAGAGTAACTTCTGGAATGTTTTGGACTACTATGGATCTCATGATTTTTCTTCAATATTTTCATAAGAGATTGGATGCAGTAAAAGTGCCTAAATAGGAATAAGAGCCAATCAGCAGCAGCCAGTTTCCTATGAACAGGATGAATTGCTTATTCTAGGCTGATTACTTTGATAGCTGGAAATGGGACATGAAAAAGATATGGGAAAAAGCAGTGGTACAGCCTAGTTAGAAATGGTATGCAGCAACCTGAGTACTTCAGTTTTAAGAATCATTTTCTCTGTGCTACTTAGAACTAATTTAGATATGCATGTTCTATAATATGAGTTATGATAGGATTGTAAATGTAGTGGAAGCATTTTAGATGCTTCCTTTTGTTAATGAGGTTTTTGTGACTGAAAAAAAAATGGAAAACAATGCTATTAATCTAGGATTACTGCAGCATGGGGGAAGAATTTGTGGAATAGAGCAGGGAGATTTTCTTTTCCCACCATACAGAATATGCTAGATGCATTTATTCTCTCAGATTTTAGAAACAAAGATTGGAGACAGTGTATATCAGCATCTCAACTCATTCTGAGGCCCACTCTACACATCACAAGTATTGCAGAGTTAACTGGTTAATTGTGCAATGACCTTGAGGGCACACATGGAAGGTACCCGTCATGCCATAAACAGCTCCAACCAACAATAAATTTAGACCTAAAAAATGTGTACTAGCTTTATAGCCCATTGCTACTGAGTTTTAATTTGCATGGGTAGCAGAGCCCATGACACTGCGAGCTGCTTCATCTAAGGAGATCCCTGTGCACTGAGAAATCTTACTCAACGGGTCAACAATGTTTCTGGCTGGAGTGCCAAAAAGACCCCAACCTCAACCCACACCTTGACTTGGCATGCCAGGGCAGACAGTGGGGGAGCTGCAAGGGGCCCGCTTTTCGTTGCTGGTGGCAGGTACATGCATGCCTCTGGGCAGACTACAGGGAAGAGGCCAGGATTGTCCTGCCCTGGCCCCTTCCCTGCTGTGTGCCTGGAGGCACACATGCAGCTGCCACTAGCCATGGAGCCCAGGCTGCTTGCAGGAGGTAGCCAGGCTGGAAACTGCTCCACTCAGCTCCAGTGCCTTGGCCCAGCTCCACGGGTAAGAAGCTGGCGCAACACAACCCCAGTCCTTCCCCTGCCATCTGCCTGGAGGCATACGTGCACCTCCCACTGCCATGGAGCTGGGCCAGGGCTCTGCAGACCGTGGTGTGACAGCTTGCAACTTCCTGGCTGCCTGCCACACTGGCTTATGCTCTGGGCAGACACCTGCTACTGGCCATGGAGTCTTGGCTGCCCACAGCAGGCACCCAGAAGGCTGCAAGCCACCGCATGGAGGTCAGTGGAGCCTCAGCTGGGCTCATTGTTGGCTTCAGGTCCATCCATGCCTCTGGGTGGATGGTGGGACAAGGGGAGGGGTTGCACTGCTCTTGCACTTCCCTGCTGTGTGCTCCAAGGTGCATACACAGCTGCTACTGGCCACAGAGCAAGGCTGGGGCTCTGGGGCCCTAGTTGCAGCCTCCCAGCTGCCTGTGCCAGAGCCCGCACTGCTTGTAGCAGGACTTGCAGTTTCCTTGCTACCTACTGCAAGCAGCTTGGGCTTCGTGGCCAGCAGCAAATGCCCAGAGCCTGGTCTGGCTGTGGCATACCAAGCAAAATGGCCTCACATGCCATGCTCTGGTCTACTGATGTCGCACACAGCTTCTCGCAGAAGGCTTAGAAGCACAGGCTGAACACTTACAAGACACTTATTTGGATAATCTTCTTATATATCTTTCTTAGCTGTTGTGGTAACTGTTAAGTCACAAGCATAAACCTGAGAATTACTGCTGAGTATGAAAAGGTAGTTAGTAATATTGGCTGGTCAATAATATTAAGTATTTCACCAAAATAGAACTGTTGCTGTTTCCTGCCATTTTGTGACACGCACATTATACACACATTACATACATATAACATTGCACAACATAACATCATCATGCAATCCCCAATCTGAGGTTCTGTAAGATATGATTCACTCTAACAAGCTGATAGCATACAAAATCCACTGACATCTTCAGAAGTAGGAATTCAGTTTGTTTTAATTTTCAATATTGACTAGACACTAATGTAACAACTATTGTTTATTCTTTATTATGTTTTTTTGTTTATAGTTAGTTCATAGGGCTGTGTGAAGTTTTGGGGGCTGATACGATTCGGAGGACATTCGGCCTGATTCGGTGGCCGAATCTCCAAATCCAAACTGAATCAGGAGCCCAATTAAAAGGTCCAAATTGATTCAGAAAAGATTCGGAGAGCTCCAGCAATTCAGGCAGTCCTCACTCGCTGCAGCAGGGAGCTGGACCCAGATTCCATGCTGGTAAGTAGGGAGCGGGGAGGGATGACTGGAGGAGTGGGGAGGAGACCATCGGGGGACCGCTGCCAGGCCCCATCCCTTGCCTGCTCCCCCAGCCCCCTGAGTGGGGGCTTTTATTTATTTATTTTTTTTTAGAGGACCAGGAGCTGGGGCAGGTGAGGCAGCCATGTGGGGGCTAGGGAAGTGGATGGGGATCAGGGGTCTCATGGCAGAGCCCCCACATAGCACGGGGCAGCAGGGATTCCTCCTCCCCCCCCCCAACACCTGGAAGTTGCTGGTGAATAGGGGTTTGTTTGTTTTTAAAGAGCTGGGAGAGCAGGCAGAGCAGCCATTGAAAGTGGGTAGGGCTGATTCAGAGATTCAGTTGATTTTGGTGGTGGCCGAATCTCCAAATCAGATTCGGCTGAATTGATTCAGGACAGTGATTCGAATCACCGAATTGAATCACTGTCCCCTGAATTGGCTGATTCCGAATCCAAAGTGAATACTAGCCACTTCACATAGGCCTATTGGTTCATGTATAGCTGAAATATAAAAACTGAAAGGGAAATATATTACTCTAAGCATATATTTGCAGAGGGTAGGTAAAATGCTGCAGGAAGATTTTAACTTCTAATGATAACATTTATAAGGCATGCATACAAAATACTTGATGAGGGAGGGAGGTTGGGCAAAATGAAGCTATGTAGTAGATGACTGATGTACAGTAATTCTAATAAAGTTCCATCTAATATGTACTGTACAGATATTGGTGTTGGCATTATTTTCATTACCAGTAAGAAGAGAACAATATGTAAAATAATATTCTATACTAAGTTGTGTGCAAGTCTTCCATTTATTTCAAAGCTAATTGCACTTGCACATCCATTTACCATATTTACTTGGATACAAGAAATTTTGAATGCAAGACAACTCCCAAATAATTAATTTCTAGAATGAAAATTATAAATTTGTATAGAATCTAATTATTAGAGGATTAGGTCTTAAATTCATCCCCCCTACAGCCAGAGGGGCTATTCCCCATTGCCCCCCCTGCTTGTACCCTACCCTTTGTCCCCGTGCCTGCCCAACCTGCCACTTGCAACTTCTCCCTGTGATCCCTGTGCCTGTCCCCTGCCCTGTCTGTCCCTCCCACCTCTGCACCCCCTTGTTACATAAGCAGCTGTTCTGAGGTTCCTCTGGCTTTGGGGCAATCAGTAACAGTGTCAGCCCTGGCCATAGCCAAGTCCCCCCAGCCAGGCAGAAGGAGTGGCAACAGCTTTGAGCTGGAGCTGAAGGTAAGAATTGGGCAGGGAGGGAGTGAAATGGCAGGTGGAGGCAGGCAGTGGGGGGCAGGCTGCAAGGACTCCCCTATGCTACCCCCGTCAACAATGTGGTCTCCCACATTTGCCCCACCCTCACCACAAAGGTTCTCCTGTGTTCCCCTGCTGCAAACCCTCTCATATGCCACCCCAGCCTAGGGCAGTAGGGCTGTGTAAAGCTTCGGTTGCTGATTCAATTCGGTGGAGATTCAGCGGCCAAATCTCTGAATCCAAATCGAATCAGAGGACCCTTTAATCTTCCGGAATTAAATCAGAACACTCCAGATCGATTTGGAGAGATTCAGTGATACAGATATAGACACAGCTTTAGATGTTTTTTCTACATACCTCAGCTTGTGAATGGTGAGATGCTGGGGTGGCTGGAGCGTCCCATGGGAGTAGACCCAGAAGCACTTCCAGTCCACTTCCAGGTCTGCCATGGAGCACACGGGGGAAACTCCCTTCCTGCCCCCCCTCCCCCCCCGACTGCTGCTTCTTGGGTTGGGGAAGGGCACCCAGTGTCCCCCTGCAGCCGATCACCAAGCCAGGAGGTTGTGGGGGGGGGGGGGAGGGGGGAGGCGCTCCCCCACGTGCTCAGCAGGACTAGAAGTACATCTGGTCCACTTCTGGGTATGCTGCTGAGCATGCGGGGGGGGGGGGGGGGGGGGGGCTTACTGTGCTCCTGTGGGACGTTCTAGCTGCCACACCATCTCAGCGTTCATGAGCCGCACCTGGTACCTTGAGATATTTAGAAAAAGCATTTAGAGCTGTCAGTGGCCGAATCGCTGATTCTCTGAATCAATGAATTGAAATCACTGTCCCTGATTTGGGCTGAATCTGAATTGAATACAGTCGGTTTCATATATCCCTATGAGACAAGCAGTGGCTTTGCTCTGGTTTTGGCTCTAAGCCCAGGGCTGAAGCTGGAACTGAGCTGTTGCCTGCCCTGAGAAAGGCTTTTCCCCCTCATGGTGATTTGGGAAAAAAAAAACAAAAAAAAAACAAAAAAAAAAAACAACCTTGTCTCGGATTTGAGTAAATATGGTATTACATGTAATAGCCAGAATCTGGCTTCAGTACTAAGAAAGCTCAAAGGCATCTAAAGGTTATGTTCTTTTTTGATGTGGGAGAAATTTGGTCCTGTGTGAGAAACAACATCCTATTTTGAGGGCTTAAAGGGTGACCTGAAGAGTCCGTAGGCCTTATGAAGACTCATGCAACAAGGATGATTTTGATCCTGTCTTTAACCTCCCATGTTACGTATATATTAGACTACATGTATGTAGTCTAATATATACGTATCTCCCCTATTTAAAACATGGAAGAAAACCAGACAAATGCCAAAGACTAACCAAAGTTTTATTTTGACTGTATTTAGTATTTATATAGTTCACTTGCACTGCATTTTGCCAAGCTTCTTAGATTAAGGAATAGCTGAACAGTTACAGTGGCTTCCTCCAACTTGTTTCTGAGTTGTTTTACAATATGGACTATACCCAGATATTGGCTATTCTAAATATTCCTAGAGCACCCATTGCTCTAGCACCACAGAAGACTACAGTGAATAAAAGTAATCTGGGGACTGTGGCAGGAGTATCACTACTGGAGCCTTTCTATTGGTGACTCCACCCTCCTGGTATGAGCCAACTGCCTGCTTACTTGCCTGCCATGCGTTGATCTTGATTGATGTAATTCACGGGAGGCTGCCCACTTTAGCGTGCCCTGGTGCCAGGGGGCACGTAATCTGCAGATCCTTTTCCTTCCCTACACTGCAGCCCAAGCCTTGCAGATGGTACTAACAGAGTTTCGACCTGGGCCCTGCTGTGATTTGGCCTTTGCTCTGGGGCTCCTCGCCGCCGCCCTTTGCTCTGGAGCTCATCACCACCCCCCTTTGCTCTGGAGCTGGGGTCAATGCACCCCAAATCATACACCCTCTCTGGCACCAAGGTCCCCACACTACCGTGTAGCCTCTGTGAGGCCTCCTCCAACTACTAATAGCCTCACTCAGTCCTCTGGTCAAAACAGCAAAACACAGAAGCCCCTGGGCTATAATATAAAAAGCTAAACTGTCCGGCCAAACAACATTCAATCCCTATCGGGAAATACTCCAACCCATAGCATCAATCAGGGGATGTTCATGCAGTCAGGCTTCTCCCCTCTGTCTGACTGGCCGAGCTCCCCTTCCCTTGGTCGCCAGAGGGGAACTGCCCTTCTGGCCTCATGCCTGGGGCTTAAGAAGGGCCAGGTCCTGCCCCTTCCTGTCAGCTGGCTCCCCAGCAGCTGTCCTAGCAACCAGCACCTGTGACTCTGGCTGCCCTGGTAACTGGCAGCTGAGCCTCCCCCTTCTTGCCACTAGGGGCCTCTCCCAAGCTTTTTCTGCTTGCAGGGCACCCGAGTGCTCTGCAACAGGGACACTTCAGAAGAAAATGTGTCATCTTGCCACATACAATACAGTAGACATCAGTTTTATTTGTACAAGTCCACACTGTTGCCAAGAATGCCTCTAACAATGAGTTTTGTCTCTAAACAGATTTTATTTTGTGAAAAGTATTCAAGCTCAAGGTGTAAATGGTAGCAAAAACAACAAAAGAGTCAGATGTTTTGTGAATCCTCTTCATCCACAAGTAATGGTTTCACTTCCATTGCCACTAAACTGAATCTTCTCTTGTTCTGTTTGCGATATATGATAAATTGTGCTGTTATCTGTATGTTTTTGGGTAAGGAAACTATTAAAAACATAACACTGAGATAGTAGAAAGCAAGAGCTGCAAATGCTAAGAACATAAAGGCTGCTGTCCAGGAGAAAACCAGTTATCCACTTAGTACAGACTACTGTCTGGGACAGAGCAGTAGACTGAGTCCTCCAAAGGAAAGTTCAAAAAATGTCTCTTGAGCAGGGGTGCCAAACTTACCTGCTCTCCTTGGGCTGAATCTGGACCTCAAGACTCCTCATGGGCCAGAAGTGGACCAACCTTCAGTTACGCAGCTAATTCCCCTATTTCTTCTTCCCACTTCTAACATGCATTCCCAATCTACCACCTAAGCCTTTCAGATATCCTTTATGCTGATGATATTAATGCACATGAAAGCATACTGGGAAAGATCCTGGCCCTCACTCTAGCCCCTTTTTAGTGGCCTGCAGTAGTATCTACAGAGGCCCTTCTAATTTGCCCAGTATAGGACTGACATGTTCCATGATGGCACCCGTAGCCTGCAAGTCCAGGTCCACACTGATTCTGGGGGTGGGATTTTAGGACTGTAGTGCTTTGCACTATGGCTCTTCTAGGCTATGAGGCAGCCCATAAGCAGCTGGAGGGAGCCTACTATAAATGAGCGCAGTCCCTGGAAACTGGCTCTAACTTATTTGTGGAGCATATCTGAGTCTAACAAGAAACGAGAATCTTCAACATTGTTATCCTTTAAAAAGCTTTCAGAACTCTCATTATTTGAAGTTCTGACTCACTGCTTAGTACTAGCCTCCAGAGCAGAAAATTGTGTAATATGCATATTTGTCTTATTTCTGTTTTAACACAGATAATTACAAATGCCACTTATATATTATTAAGATTAAAAATTAGAACTACACACTTTTTTCTTTTTCTTGGTTTCTTGGTTGCATGCCTTGGTCACAACTACAGCCTTTTACATTTTTTTAATTAGCCAGAACTGAGGGGGCAGAGGATGAGTTCCTTAAGCATTTCTACTAGAAACTTGAGGAGTTTCAAACATCTTAAAGATATGCACCAAACTCAGTAAGGAACATACTGGTAAAAAAAAAAAACTGAAAGCCACTGCACAATTTCTTATTTTGCAAACATCCTTCCTTTATCCCAAAATGCTGTCTAACTTCAGGTGGCACCTAACCTTGAGGGATAGCAGAACAGTTTTTGAAAAGCACTATTTGTATAATGTGCTAAATGTGCACAGCACCTTTCAGAACAAAAATTAATTTCCTGTGCAGAGGAGATTCTAGTCTAAGTCCTCAAGCCAAGCTCAGGAAAGGATTGGGACCCAGAAAGATAAAACAATACAAACAGGCAATGGCGTAAAGGACAGAACAATGATGAGAGAACCAGACTTTGTGAAAGTGATTCAACTTAAACACGTATATTTATGATGTCAAATGTTATCTGTGTTGCATTAGTACCCAAGGGTGCCTATACACAAGCCAGAAGGCTATTCCAATGCCCTGTCAGCACGCTGAAGCAGACTCAATTAATGGAGTCCACTAGAGCGTGGTAATTACTGTGCTCCAGCCAGCCTCCTCATCTTGTATATCAGCATCCCAGCGCTTCAAGATGGCAGCAGGAGCACTTTAACTAAAGCATGTTCAACAAGATTTACGTAAAACGCCTCTGCCATTTTGAAGCACTGGGACACTGATACATGAGAGCTCTGAGTGCTTTAATTAGAGCAGCTCTTGGAGCTGCTCTAATTAAAGTGCTTTCCCCCACACCCTGGAGCATGTGTAAAAATGCCCTAAAGGCCCTCATTTGTAAAGCACAGTCCCACCATGTTTGGCACTGGACCCTATCACAAGGCAAATGAACTAAGGTTATAAGTAGACAGAAGGGAAAGACATGCACAGGTATTCAGAGATGACTTTCTTCATGTGATACAGCAAACCAGGGCAAAGGCAGAAACAGAATCCAGATTTAATTCCCAGGCCCTGTGTTTCATCCATTAGACAATGCTGGCTCTACTGTTAATTTATATCCAACTTTGAAAAAGAGGAGGGTAACAGGGGTATTAGAAGAAGCATATTAGAGAAGAGGAAGGAGCTGTAGTGGAGGCGGTCAAGTAGGGAACATCAAACATAGGGACCTGTGTGAAAGAAGTTTTAAAGGGAAGGGAAATGAATCTAAGGGGCCAGCTGTACACCAAGAAATCTTCACACAAAGTACAATGGCTCCTCTCATGCACCAGGGTTTAGTTAAGACTGTGCTACTATTACCATTATGTTCAAATTCCCATTTTACAAATGAAATAAAGTTGCTCTGGGAGGAAACCTGGCATATAAGAACTCTCCTGGGAACACTTTAAACCAGTTAAAATAACTTGGCTAGTAGACAATAGCAGTGAGGAGTTTAAGGCTAATGCATGCCACTATTTAAAAAAAACAAAAAAAACAAAAAACAAAAAACTTACTGGGAGGCCTGGTTGGGTGGGGAGGAAATTCTCTGTTTCAGGCATAGCCCCAATAATTACCCCACTTCCTTAAATCTTTAGAGTATTCTACCTCTGTGGCCCCTTCCTACTAAAGACTAGACAGGATTTCCTTCAGAGACAGTGGGTCAGCACTCTTTATCCAGTCTAATCATTGTATAACATGTGGTATATTTTCTCCTCTAAAGGCTGAGCTAATTAGACTTACAGAATGTCTGCCTATCATTGGCTAGGAAAACAACAGAACAGGAGTTCTATAGGGTTTCATTCTGCAAACACTTGAGCAGCTCTTGTGGATGCTGAGTGACATCTTCTTTTGGTGAAGTTCTGTGGGATAGAGCTTTTATCTCATAGTGAACAAGGAAGTATGCTGCTGAGCCCTGAATTTTTTGATCAGCAGTAGTGCAGATTACTATTTTTGGGCCACCACACAAGCAATATTATAGGCTTTGTTTAAAAACAAGGAAAAGAAAAAGTTCCCAATAATGTGCAATGTACAGTTTAACAGATGAACATTTCCGGCATGTGTTTTTATTACTACATGAATTCAACAATTTGTATTTTTAGGGAATGAATTAAGAATAGATAAAGCTCTTTCATATAAAAAGCTCTTTCATATAAAATGTACTTGCTGTTCATGTTCATAACTTTTCAAAGAAAACTAAGGCCGCATCTTGTAAACCTTATGGGTATGGCACAGCCAAACTAACTTGACAAAACAAAGTGTCTGACAGTCATGATGAACTAATCTGTCAAGGTTGTTTTATTAAACATAAATAAGTGAATCACAGTACAATGAAATATATGCAATTTTTCTAAGAATAGACAGTGGGCATATCTACGTGCCCCTATGTGCCATTGTTACTGCATCATCATTTAGTACTTCCTTTTGGAAGGATTAAATGATGGCACTGTAACAGCCCATAATGTACCATTCGGGAGGTGCATGGTTATTTTTAGCTGCTATGTTGTTGTAGCAACATGCTATAGAGAGGGAGCATTGTGGCTTGTGCCCGCCACTGCATGACTACCACGTTGCTATGGCGACATAGTTTCTCATGCAGATGCACCCAGCAGGGAGAAGAAAGTTGTATGTTCATTTAGGAAACTGCCCTTGCTGATTTTAATTACATGATGAATTTTAATCACAAAGCAATGATCCTTTGTAAAACTACATAAATTCCAAACGGCATATTGCAAAAGGCAGATTGAGAAGAGCCTCACTACTGTTGCTTAGATCTTATTGAGTATACTTTTTCACCCTCTAGTAACTACCTGGCATGTGACTAACAGTGAGATGTATATGAAGAGAAAAATTCCAGCATAGTTTCATGATATACTGCACATTAATTAATGTACTGCATATCAACTAGAACAAAAAGATAGGGGAAAACACTTGGTAAAGAGCTCTAATTTAGCTACAAGGCAGGTTTTGGTGGGTGGGAGGAGGAAGTAGGGTAGGAAGGAGGGATTTGGAGATGTATTCAAATTTAGAGGACACAGGAATGATGGAATGGAGGTAGTAGGGAAGTTTCAAAATGAAAACTAATTGCCCAACTTCGGTCTCTGGTTTTTTAGGTAAAACTCCACTGAAGTCCTACAGGGATATCAATACAAGCTGCTCCTATGTATTATAAAGGCAGAGTTAGCCAGTGACTGCTTTAACTTATATAGGATGTTACATTTTTCTAAGTACATGAAGCAAAACTCTAAAAATACCCACCCAATCCTGTATCTGCAACCAACATCTAGAAATGAGTGATAAGACTTCCATTGATCACTACAAATAAACAAACATGGACTAACAGGGGAAGCAAGTTTTGAGAGTCCCAGTCTATCTACTAGAAATGCCCTATCCTAGCCATTTCAGCATAGGGATTAGTCTCTTGAACACTGTGGCTAACTTCAGCTGCCACAGTTCATTTACTAAAGCTCAGTCATATAAGAATATATCATTTAAATTTGAAATGCCTTAAAGCTTTCCTTGAAGTGAAAAGGATGCTGGTTTACTTCATGAATTGTGATGGAAATCATTATTCCTTGCTCATTCCTGGAAGCCATGTATTCACCAAATAGCTAAAACAACAACAACAACCACCACCACCTTTAACAACATTAGGAATTTAAAATGGCTTATTATGGAATGAAGTAAACTAATCTATGATTTCTTAGTTCAAAATGTGAAGGACAGATATTAAGAGAATGGAATATGACCAGATCACATGCTACAACAAGTTATCTTGGTAACAGCTTTTATATTAACTAGCACTAAGAAATGTAAGCACTCCCTTTCAAGAGGAGTCCAGTGGTCCAGCTAATAGTGACCACTCTCAGAAGCAGACATACCAGATGCAAGAATCTGCAGTGGACAACTATGGCCCCTGGCAGACATGAAAATAGTTGCATGATGGGATCTGATTTCCACTCCCAACAACTACATGTCCTGCCATGCCACATGTGCATGGCAGGGTGCATCATTGTGGGGATCAGAGACAGATCCTAATCATGTGACTGCTGGCAGCTCAGCCTGGGATGCTGGGAGTAGAAAGTGAACAGTACCTGGTGGGTGGCATGGAGTGGCTCCTCCTGCTGGAAGCAGATGGGTCTGGGGCAGCTCTACCTTGAGTTGGAGTCCCAGGGCTACCCTGAGGGCTGGTGCCAACAATCAGGTGCTTGACAGTACCAGGCTGATTGGAGACCTGGGGTTGTCTGGGTCTGATTCCTACAATCAGCTGCTTGTTGACATCAGGTCCCAGACAGCCTCAGTGCATAGACATGCCACACATTCAATTTAAAGTGTCATATAAATCAGGCATAAAAACATTCCACATGATATGTGGAATATCTTTATGGCATCTTAAATTGGGTGAATGCAGGGCAATTCCAAAAGTTGCCATTTATTGCAAGATTAACATATTGATCACATGATAAATGTAACGTGCAAGGGCCGATGGAATAACAGACCCATGAAAGAAGTCTCTGACAGTGTTAGAAATATAGATAGGCCTTCTTTTATATACCATCTAGTGCAAGTCTGGATGTTCTCTGGAATTAAAGGTACCAGAAGGGGAAACTGGGTTTCTACTGTCCACAGTATCTTTTGACTTTGGAGATGCACTCCATTCTGATTAATTCTGTTTTCCTCCAAAATCAAGAGATTCTGCTCCTCAGTTTGATACTGAGGAAGGTCTGATATGATGTGTCGGTCTGCTAGGATTTTCTATTTTCTCATATGGCAGCAGACAATAATGAAGTTGCCTTTGGAAAGCATTTATTTCCATACCTTAAGGGCTTCTCAAGGCAGGAGGTCTGCTTTTGTTTTTCCCTGTTCTCTTGATTACAAATACTTCATACATTTCAACCAGTACTATATATGAGACTAGATTTCTATAAGCTCCCCAACCTGGTTTGGAAGCATCTGCTTTTAATATAATTTGACTTGGAGAACTATTAGTAAGATTGGATTCAGGCTCCAATCAAGTCAGAACTGAGAAATGAAAGTCATGTGCACATTGGCTTTGTAATCCAGGGGGGAGCTGGGGATATGGGTTGTGTCCAATATAAAAGTTCCTTTTAGGAGAACATCATGGAAAGACATGTTCAAATATGCAAGTAATATACTGTCAAGGCCATCAGGATCAAATTCTGGGTTTTTGGTAAATAAATACTGGCAGTTTTATGTTTCCAGTGAAGGCCAAAAATGTCAAGGCTTTGTTTAGGGAACAATAGTCTTGTGTGTCCAAATCAGGGCCAGCAGCCATCGACTCCAATGTTCATGAGACAGAACCATGCATTGTCAGTTAAAACAACACATATTTAACTTCAAAATGGCAAGCCAATTTCAGTTTTATATTATCATGGTCGTGAAATATGAATTTCCTATTATAAAGGATGTCTTATTATATGCATTTCCAAGTGAATCATGTCTTCAGATATAGAGCATAGTTAACTGTCCTGAATGAGAGGGTTAATTAGCAGCTGTTCCTCAGTACTAAAAGAATTATGAAATATGCTTTAGGATGACCTGAGGTCTCTATTCTACATAAACTTCACAATTTGAAAAATGAGAGGATTTGAGCTAAGGCTCTGAATTCTTACCTCCTGTTAGAATCACTGCTTAGTGAAACCGAGAACCCAGGCTCAAGGTTCCCCATGTTTAATAACCAATCATTGGGGAGGTAATTTGTAGCCAGTACTCCAGAGAGCCTTTGTACTCTGCATAGAGAGGCCCTAGCTTACCAAACTCTCCTAATAACATTTTCACTGTATAGCAGCCATAGAAGGTATAGTCCCAGTTGCCTTCAGTGTAGTTACTTAAAGTAGTATGGTATTGGAAAAGTTGGGTATTATGAAACTATTCTGCTGTGAGAAAACCAAGGTTCCTCATTAATTTGGATTATAACAAGTTTAAGTCAATTAAATACGAATCCAAATTAAAAGTGAAATTATTTTTATTATAAACTTGGTGAGTTCTTTCTGTCCATATCATGGCACAGTCCTATGACTACTTTATAGATTTACCACAGAGTTTTACCTGGCAAGAATAATGAAGTAAATTATTTATATAGATATTGAATGGCGAGATCAATAAACACCATGTTACCATTTAGACTTATGAAACAAAGGACCAATATTCTCCTAGTATTTTGGTCTGGTTTGTATTTTATAATCAAACAGGAATAATCACAAAATGATAGAGAAGATGTGCTTGAAGAGGTCATCTAGTCCAAACCCCTGCCTGAGGCAGGATCATCCTTATCCAAACAACCTTATACAATCCATAATCTAAATTCATTGTAAAACTATGGTCAGCCATGACACAATATGAAGCATAACACCCTAACCTGCCAAAGGTAAAGCAGGGAAACCATGGCAGCTAATGTCCTGCTTCTATAAAGAGGTGTTAATATACACTCAAGAGGTCCCAGATAGAGGGCCATGTCCCCTGCTACAGAGGAATGAAAAAACCCCCATAGTCTGCACCAGTCTGACCATGGGGTAAAATTCCTTCCCAACTCCAAACACGGCGATAAGTCTGACCCGAGCAGAGGGGCAAGACCTTCTAGTCAGAAACCTCCAGCTTTGCTCCTAGCAGGAACACTGGCAGACCCCAGTCAAAATCCTCCAGCCTCAGTTGTAGCCAACACCCATGTGTAGCAGGAAGTGGGTGGAGGGAACAACCAGCAAAGCCCAGAAGCATGGGAAATATCCATAGATGAACACAGGCATAGCTATGCCTAGATCATCCCCTGACTGTCCTTTTGAACACCTCCAGTGATGAAGTCCATAACTTCCATAGGCAGTCCTATTCTACTACCCCACTATTCTAACAGTGAAGAAGTTTTTCCTGATATTCAACCTAAGCCTACTTTGCTGCAAATTCAAGCCATTGGTCTGCCTCTTACTCTCTGCAGCAAGGAAAAAAAAGTGCTTTCCCTCTTCTTTAAATATTTCCCAGCCCTTCAAATATTTGAAGACACCAATCATGTCCCCTCTTAAGCACCTTTTCTGCAAGCTGAACATGCCTAGTTCCTTCAGCCTCTCCTTGTATGACTTGCTTTCCAAACCCCTAATCATCTTCATCACCCATCTCTGGATCCTCTTTAACTTCTCCATGTCCATTTTAAAATGTAGAGTCCAAGTACCTACACCAGTGGTTTTCAACCTGTGATCTGTGGAACCAGCAGGGTCCACAGACTATGTCTAAGGGGTCTGTGAAAATTTACTATGATCAATTAAAAGCATGTAATACTTACACTTACAATTCAGAGGGGTTCACACGTCCATTTGAAATTTTCAAAGAGGTCTGCATCTCCATTTAAAATTTTTTAGGGGTCTGCAGATGAAAAAAGGTCGAAAACCACTGACCTAGACTGAGTGCATGTTACAATAGGTTAATTATAGTTAACATGCTTACTATGCCTTAATTTAGAGAGAAGGCTGCTTATGGCCAAGTTATTTCTATCACTGTGAGACTAACATGTATTGTTATATTGGCTCTTTTGAAGAACTAATCAAGCACCACAGCTAACTTTTAAGACACATTCAAATTCTCAGGTACATGCTTGTGTCCTG
Organism: Crocodylus siamensis; assembly: GCF_052110815.1. Lineage (NCBI taxonomy): Eukaryota > Metazoa > Chordata > Crocodylia > Crocodylidae > Crocodylus > Crocodylus siamensis. The sequence continues at coordinate 75,314,742 of NC_143400.1, read as the reverse complement.
GTGATGCATTTAGGGAACATGTGCTGCAACAGTCTGTAAAACATTTGGAAAATATACTTTGACACAAAAATCTTAGTAGAGCTTCAATTTTTCTCTGGACTGCTGGTCAGTCTTATAATAATCTGATTTTAGACATTTTTAGTGGGTTTGGAGTGTTAAAGTGGAGTAGAGTACATTTGGTCCAAGAAGTATGACAGACAAGGATGTTTTGTGATATCTTTTAATGGATCAACTGTACACCAGCCCTTGAGTGTTTCAGGTAACCTGAGGAAGAGCACATGATACCTAAAAGCTTGTCCAACAGTTCTCCCAACTATGCAGTTGGTTCATTAGAAATACTGGAAAAAATCCTTGCCCCTCAGATATTTTTATGAAGGGGTCAGATTCTGAAAGTTATAATCTGCAGTGTGCATATGAAAATCTTGTGTGTGCACATCAGATTTTAAACATAAGCTACATGGGCACGAACATGTGCAACTGTTCATGCATCAAACTGAAAACTCAGCCTACATGTACTGACTAATAAAACTAACTGCAACTGTGCTATCTAGTTTGGACATGCCATACATATTCAAGTGTGAATTTGTATTCACCAGTAAATCGTACAAAAAACATAATCTGCTATAAATTTAAAAAGTGCAAGTAAATAGGTGGTATGAAATTTATTTTCAATATCTCAACTGTGTTATGAATTATTCTATATTCATAACACACTGTGACAGGGGGCAACTCTCGGGGCCTGGTCACAATACTGGCCCACCCACCTGTCTAAGTCAGGCTGCCCAGTCCCGCCTGTCACACCTTGTTCTTACAATAATAATTGTAATAAATGTAGGAGGCTGCCCATTTTAAGACCCCAGGGCCTAGGGGTTTGCACATAACTATGTCCTTTCCTTATCATGTCCCATGCCTCACAAATAGCATCCTTGAGTTGCTTTATGCTCTGGCTCGAGGCCAGGCCAAACTCAGGCCCTTGCTTGGCCTCATACATTCGTCCCTTCTCTGTCCCAATGAGCTCCATTCATACCACCTGGTCTCACCGGGCCTCTTACATGCCACCCCATACTGGGCCACACTGTCTGCCCTGCTCCTCTGAGCAGTTCCCATAGGCCATCAGGCTTGCCTTCTTGCACACCTTGGCTGGCTGGCGTGCAGCCTCTCGGGTCCTCTTCGGAACGACGGCTAGCCAATTCACCTCACCCTGGGCAGAGCTCTGACCCGAGCCCCTCTCTGGCTAACTCATCACTCTCATACACTGACCGATTAGGGCCAATTCCTTGCTCACTTGGCCTCGGGACTATTTGCAGCCTCAGACGTCTGAGGACTTACCTGGGCCTAACTGTACCCTCCATGGGGTTTCAACACATGCCCCCCTTTCTAGGGCCTTAACTTGCTCACACTGGGCACTCTGCTGTTCGCTAGGTTTCTAGCCCCATGTACTCCACCCCTTCACTGGGGTAACTACTCTACTCCCCTCAGTGGGGCCCGTACTCTGCCCCCATGTAGAGTCTCAGGGTCGTACACCCCCACAAACTCAGATGCCTCTCCCTAGGCATGCCTGGCCCACCGTCTTTGGGGTCTTACGCTCCCATGGGCTCAGGTGCCTCACTCTGGATGTGCCTAGCCCCACTACCCTCCAGTCTTAATGACCTACCAGATGGTGGGGGCTGGGGTTATCAGGCACCCCCACCTGCCTTTCACTGGGGAGGTAACTGGCTTGGCATTTCTGGGGGACTGTCCCACCATGGACAGCCCCACCAGACCACCTTCCCCTGGCAGGGTGCAATTTTTGGTTTTACCCAGGACCAAGCAGGCTTACCAGTTCTGATCTAGTTCCCTCTCTGGGTCCTAGATGGACACAAGAGAGTGAGCAGCCCAAGAAGTACATCTCTAATGGTGACCCCCATTTGGAATCCTCCCTTCCACAGATTGTATTGCAGTCTCCATCACAGCCAGCCTGCAGACTGACCTCTGTTGGCTGTGATGTCGTGTTGTCTCATCCCGCCCCCCGCCCCCCGGACCTTCAGCCTTTCTAGGTCCTGGCCCGCACCTTCAGGCCAGTTGGGGTGCCAGATGGCTCTCCGCAGCCCTGGCCTGTAAATTGCCCTTCGGTCCTACATTGACCAGTCAAGGCATCAGAAGGTCAGAGCAGCAGCCACTGCCCTCCATTCTGTAAAGGGGGTCTCCCTCTAGGTCTCATGATAGAGCCAGCATCCCAGTGCTAGCTGATCTAGTGCCCCCAGCAAAGCTGCATGAGGCCTAGTTCTACTAGGCTCACCTGAGCCCCCTGACTTCACCCCTGCCAGATCTACCCTGGGGATTGCCTGGCCTATTGTAGGCCCATCGGCTGTTAGTCCTCTTGTTAGACTGGACCTTATTTTCACTAGGTCTCAGCCTTTTCCTGGGGCTCAGAACCCCAGTGGGCCCCCTGCCATTCCCCTGGTTCCTTCCTTACCTCCAAGGTATTCCACAAGCAACAGCTCAGCTGGGTGTTGTTACTCCAGCTACCAGCAACAGACTGCTAGCTCAACCCTGATGCCTGAGCTAAAATGGAGGCAGCTCAGTTCTCTCCACCAATCACATAGCCCATCCTGCAGCCATGTGACTTTCTCATCAAGGCTGGCCCACACCTGCTGACTGCCCTGCTGTCTGCTCTCACCCTTAAAGTGGTGGGCACAAAAAGTGCTCTGCCACACACACTTTCAAGAAACTCTTGCTCTACATGGAAAAGGATACAAAAATGTCTAGAAACAGAACTCCAAAGCTCCCAATGAGCCAGGGAAGATGGTGTAAAAGATAGAGGTTCCTGAGAGATTTTGCAGCAGGCACTTTTAAAACAAGGCTTAGTCCATAAGTCCAGTTTCCCATCATGGCTAATGCGAACAGCAGATAAGATGTACCTTCTGTAGACTGTCTTTGGAACTAAAAAAAAAATATATATAAAAATGTTTGAATGAAGACTAAGGTGCAGCATAAACAACATGAAGGAATTCTGGATACTTTCAGGATACTTGACTACAATTTCTAGGAGCACACTTCATTCTTTTTCACCTGGAAAACAATTCACCCTATTTCTGATGCTTTTCGTTTTACTAATCTTGGAATCTGTATCATCAAAATTGATAGAAATCATCATAGCTCTTAGGTGTGCATGCTATATTTTACAGCTGCAAAGCAACAAGGGAAGCTAACATGTTACAAAAAGTGAATGTTTATTTCTTCACTAATCTGTTACTCTGTCACTTTCTCAGGTGGAGCCATTTATTCCAGCTTGAAGCAGAGGTGGGAACATCTGTTATTTTGGAAATAAACTGGAGTTTCTTATGTTAAAGCTCTCTTTACCTAAGTGAAGTGCCTGTCTTTAATCAACCTATATCAAATTTTCAAAGAGAAGTTTCCCATATTGACAGTAGGAAGATTATGAATTCAGTAATGTCATCATAATGTTTCTGTGTTATAATTTTATCACTAGATACTACTAATTTAGTAGAGAACAACTGAAAGCATGGACCTATCTACTGCCCATTTGTTTTTCATGTGCAATGTATGCTTCTTCCCTAGCCTAAAAAATTCAGCTCTTGATTCTTTTAATCTGTGTCCTCTACCCTGTTTGACTAAAAACTTCCCATTTTCCTGCCTCTTTGAAGAAAACAAGTTTTCCTTTTTAACCTTTTTCCATTTTATATAGTCCCAGATGCAAAGTTCAGATTCCAAATAGGGTGCAGGTGTGTATGTTCACTGCAAGGGAGTTTCCAGCATTTCAAGCAGCAGTAAGCAATATATTTAAATGTCTTCAGTCAAAAATATACTTACGTTTTTATACAGTTGAGGAAATCTAGATCCCAGATAAAACACACAAGATATATAGCCACAAACAAATCCTGACAGTTTGATCATACCAAGTGGGTCCTGAAAAACAAGGAAAGGCATACAAATTTTGATAAAAAAGTTTCTGGACAGTTCTAATGTTTTGACTTACAGTGTAAACTCCTCTCAAAGCCTGGACAAGACTTCTTGTTGTTGTTAAAATGGCCATTTGGGCTAAAAGATTTGATTTTCACCTTGCAAAGCAAAACAGTATATGGTCCTGTAGACACCAGAATATAATGCAACCTTTGTTTGTGAAAGGCAGAATGAAGAAAAAAAGATTTTCCTTGTAGTAACTAAACAGTAGCTAGGGAGCCAAACCTGCTCATTGTTCTGCTCTCTGTGGATTGCTGCAGATTTTACTTTTGGTTTTACCCCTAAGCAGCTGAACCTGTTCTTAACCATATTTCTCACATACAATGTGTAATCAAATTTGAAGAAGCTGTTTTTGGTGAAAAAGGTGAGTGTTGTACATGAGGAAATATGGTGTCTAATTTTCAGCTCAAAGCCAGTCCACGCATGCCTTAAAATGTGATGATAAATACATTTTTAGTACAGTAATCCTTAACGGTGAAAGACTTGGGGATACCAAAGTCAAAACAGTTTTTATACCTAAATACACTGGAAAGTTATGGGTAGAGAGCACGACACAACCTTTTCCAATATGTTCAGCAGTGGTTCTTAGCAAACCTTGTATGCTTAAGTTTTCAGTTGAATGCCTAAGATGTAATGTTAGTAATAAAAGGGCATTCTTATGGCATTGTTATCAGCTCTAGGAAGTGGTGCATCCTAAAATCTCAATAACTGGAATAAAACTGCATTTTAAAAAGTGTAAGTTCACAACTCTGAAAACCAGGGAGACAATATGCTGCCCCAAATTTCTTGCCCACATCTTCAGAAGATAGTGCATAACAGTGAGACATGCTGCATTCGGTTTGCACTTATTACTTCACATACATTTATTCTCAACAAGCAAGTACCCTAGCTGCAGTAAGGGCAGTACTTTAAATATAGCAATGCACTCTAAATCTAGTAATTGAGAGATACAGTCTAAAGATAGGGAGCACTGTGAGGTATCTCATGTCACATTTTTTGTGAAGTAAAATCTGAAGCTGGAGAGAAACCCAAGGTCAGAAAAAGGGTCTCCTTTTTTAAGACAGGAAAAAAGTGGTTTTCCAATCAGAGTGCTCCAAGCATGTGGCAGCACCACCATGATTCCAAAGCCATGCCGAGGACCGGACAGAAGGTGGGGGAGCCAAGGCCAATGCTGCTCCCCGACCCCGCTCCCTGCAAGAGGCAGAACAGAGGCAGCATGGGGCATTAGGTGGTGGCACTCCATCCCAGCCCCCTCGCCCCCAACATTCTTGATGGGCAATTGGCTAGTATGCCCATAATACTCTATTTGTCATTACTAAAGCACTTTGGATTATCATACAAATTCGTTAGCATGGGGTCCATAATCCTAATATGAGGCTTTTTTTTTAAGAAGTAGCAAGAAGGAAGAGGAGACTAGGGGCTTACCTACAAAATGAGCTTACCTTCCCTTCTTCCAGCAGAATACTATGAAATTGGTTTCTTAGGAGAAGCTGACTGGGTAAAATTGCACACAATGTTATACAGATCAAGACCCAGCTCACACAGAAATTCTTCAGGTGTATGCTGCCTACATTGACATATAATATGTTAGATGAAAAACAACTTCTTTCTATTGTTGGATTAGTAAATTTACTATTTACTTGTAATTTAAATGTGTTGACATATATGTGTACCTAAAAGACAAAATTCACATTCAGGCTACTCCTTAAATTCGCTCCTACTATCACCATTAGGGTCAGATTTAGCTAGTACAATAAGCAAAAAGCTGCCTAGTACAAGGCTAAGTACAGACAGTCAAAAAACCTGAAATTCCAGGCACTTTTACATGTGCTCTGGGAGTGGGGGGAGGGCAGTGCTTAATTAAAGTAGCTCTGAAAGCAGCTCAAATTAAAGTGTCACCACATTTCCTGTATCAGTGTCCCTGCACTTAAAAATGGTGGTGGGGCGCTTGAACTCAAGCCTGTTCAATGAGCTTTAGTTCAAGCACCCCCACCACTATTTTTAAGCGTGGGGATGCTGACACACGAGATCCAGAGGCTGCTGGAGTGTAGCAATTGTCACACTCCAGCAGACTCAGTTAATTGAGTCTGCTATGATGCACGGAAATCACAGCACATCAGGGCAGCCTCTGCGCTCATGTACAGGTGCCCGTTAGGGCTGTGCGAAGCTTTGGGTACTGATTCTATTCGGAGGAGATTTGGCCCAATTCAGTGGCCAAATCTCAGAATCCAAATTGAATCAGGGAACCAATTTAAAGGTCTGAATCGATTAAAATCTCTCTGAATTGATTTGGAAAAGATTTGGAGAGCTTCAGTGATTTGGGCAGTCCCTGCCTGCTGCAGCAGGGAGCTGGACCCAGACTCAGAGCTGGTAAGTAGGGGGCTGGGGAGGGGAGGCTGGAGGAGGGAACCATGGGGGGACCCCTGCCAGGCCCCATCCCCTGCCTGCTCCCTCAGCCTCCTCATGGCTGCCCCACCTAGCTCCAGCTCCCGGTGCTTTAAAAAAAAGCCCCCACTCACCAGCTCCTCCCTGGTGGTGGGAAGGGCTATCTCCACTGCCCCCCACTGTGTGAGGAGCTCTGTTACAAACCCCCCCAACTCCCACCCCCCCACACACCCCAGCTCTGGCCCTTTAAGGAAAAAAAACCAAAAAAACCTGGCTCACCAGCTCCTGCAGTGGCCTTGGGGCTACTGAGGGCTTGTGCAGAGCCCCCCACCATGCAGCACGGAGCAGTGGGGATTGCCCCCCACTGGGCAGGAGCCAGTGAGGCTGAGCTTTTTTTTCAAAGTCTGGGAGCTAGGGTTGGGCAGGGCAGCCATTGCCAGGGCTGGGAGAGCGGGCAGGAGATAGAGCCTGTGTGATTCAGAGATTCGGCTGATTCAGCAGCAGCCAAGTCTCTGAATCAATTCAGGACAGTGATTCAAATCACCGAATCAAATCGCTGTCCCCTGAATTGGCCAAATCCGAAGCAAATACTAGCGGGTTTGCACAGGCCTAGCACCCATAGATTCCAGAAATGCAGCCACATGCTTGCAGTGACTCGGGCCAGAAGCTGGGGGGGGCCCTAGAGCATGCCTCTGTGCTCTGCTGGAGCAGACAGCTTGGGCAAAAGCTAGCCCATCCACTCTGAGATAGGGTACTAGAAGGGGAGGTGCAAAGCAACATGGGATGCTGGGGGACTGTAAGTTAACTTGAATCTGTAGGGGATCTGGGGCAAAAGTTCAGTAAACTGATTTAACCTAAACAAGTTAAGTCTGATACTGCATCCATCCAAGTTTATCTTAAACCAGTTTTGGCCATTTTGAAATGGTTTGAAATGGTTTAAATGCACTGCACTTTGGTTGTGTTACAGATCTGAGCCAGTTTCTGATCACTTATACCAGTTTACGTGTAATTTCTGTCCCTGGCCCAATAGACCAGAATACACTTTCTTTCAATGGGTCTTATACCACTTAACACCACAAATGCAAAGATATTTGGAATGTAGATTACAAAACTGTCTCCAAGGCATTGTTGTTAATATAGGCTCCTGTCTAGCAAACTACTTAGGTACATGGTTAACCAAGTATATGAGTGTTGCCACTGAGGTCTAGGGGCCTACTAGCATGCCTAAAATTAAGCACATACTTACGTGGACTTATTACAGAGGGGCTACAAGAGGACTTTTAAATTTAAAAAAGTCTTATAAAACAAAGGAACTATGCTACTAGTTTTATTTCTAGTATAGTAATTCCTAAAGGTTCCAATTTCTACCAGTGTGCCATTGTACTAGGTGCCAGTACATGCACTAAGACAGTCTTTACCCTACAAGCTAGCAGCCAAAACAGAAAAGAGAAAGGAAATATTATCCCTGCCATTTTATAAATGGGGATTTGAGGCAGCTTTTAATAATTCTGTAAAGTGGAAAAAACTCCAGTTATTAGGGTATTTGCCAGAATGCCAGATGTAACAAATTCTGAATACTAGCTGAATTTATTGGCAGGTATAAATTACTATGCACAAACTATAAGTCAGGTACAAGAGTAGAAATGAGATTTTCATGGGGGCCTTACAAGATAATGCTCCCAACTTCCTCCAATTTTACCTGGGAGCTGGGTGCTCTAATCTTTTCTGCTCCTCTGAGAACTCCCACCTAAGAAAATAATATTAAAGTACTCCAGAAAATGGTAAATCCATTGACTTTTTAATATCTTACATTTTGTCATCTTCTGATTCTTCAGTTTATAGTAGACAAATTGTGAGAGCATAATTATGTCCATGTTGACATAAAAGATGGCAGTGACAATCTGAAAGAGAACACAACACATCTTCTTTACATGTCAAACAAAAAGGCCAGAGTGTTTTTTGAAATGATTCACATGCACATTCTCCGATTTGTACCAACCGCT